>NW_026871335.1:0-275057 GCF_028564815.1 Eubalaena glacialis
TTAGGGTACGGCTTAGGGTATGGGATAGGGTACGGGTGAGGGTACGGCGTAGGGTAGGGGTTAGGTTTAGGGTTAGGGTTAGTGTTAGGGTTAGGGTACGGCTTAGGGTATGGGATAGGTTACGGGTGAGTTTACGGCGTAGGGTAGGGGTTAGGGTTAGGTTTAGGGTTAGTGTTAGGTTTAGGGTACCGCTTAGGGTATGGGATAGGGTACGGCGTAGGGTAGCGGTTAGGGTTAGGGTTAGGGTTAGGGTTAGGGTACGGCTTAGGATACGGTTTAGGGTACGGGTGAGGGTACGGCGTAGGTTATGGGTTAGGGTTAGGGTTAGGGTTAGGGTTAGGGTTAGGGTTAGTTTTAGGGTTAGGGATTGGTTTAGGGTACGGGTTAGGATTAGCATACTTGTTCGGGTTAGGGTTTTGGTTAGGGTTAGGGTACGCGTTAGGGTTAGGGTATGGGTTAGGTTTAGGGTACACGTTAGGATTAGGGTATTTATTAAACCTATCCCACTCTCTAGATACCACTTAGCACGTAAAGGAATATTATTTGGAATTCAGCCATGGAGAAAATTTTAGTCACTAGGATAAGATAAGGAATAAACATATTATAAAAAAATCACATAAGGTTTTCTTTTTAACCTGTTCCTTAAAACACTAGTGTTTAGGAAATCTAATGGAGGCAAAAGCAGTAAAGGGTAGTTTAGGGTTAGGGTTAGGGTTAGGGTTAGGGTAGGGCTTAGGATACGGGTGAGGTTACTGGTGAGGGTACTGCGTAGGTTATTGGTTAGGGTTAGGGTACGGCTTAGGATACGGGTTAGGATATGGGTTAGGTTACGGCGTTGGGTATGGGTGAGGGTTAGGGTTAGGGTTAGGGTAAGGCTTTTGGTACGGGTTAGGGTACGGGTGAGGGTACGGCGTAGGGTAGGGGTTAGGGTTAGGTTTAGGGTTAGGGTACGGCTTAGGATACGGGTTAGGGTATGGGTGAGGGTACGGCGTAGCGTATGGGTTAGGGTTAGGGTTAGGGTTAGGGTTAGTTTTAGGGTTAGGGATTGGTTTAGGGTACGGGTTAGGATTAGCGTACGTGTTAGGGTTAGGGTTTAGGTTAGGGTTAGGGTACGCGTTAGGGTTAGGGTATGGGTTAGGGTTAGGGTACGCGTTAGGATTAGGGTATTTATTAAACCTATCCCACTCTCTAGATACCACTTAGCACGTAAAGGAATATTATTTAGGGTCCAGCCATGGAGAAGATTTTAGTCACTAGGATAAGATAAAGAATAAACACATTATAAAAAAATCACATTAGGATTTTCTTTTTAACCTGTTCCTTAAAACACTAGTGCTTAGGAAATCTAATGGAGGCAAAAGCAGTCAAGGGTAGTTTAGGGTTAGGGTTAGGGTTAGGGTTAGTGTTAGGGTTAGGGTACGGCTTAGGGTATGGGATAGGGTATGGGTGAGGGTACGGCATAGGGTAGGGTTTAGGGTTAGGGTTAGTGTTAGGGTTAGGGTTAGGGTATGGCTTAGGGTACGGGTGAGGGTACTGTGTAGGTCATTGGTTAGGGTTAGGTTAAGGCTTAGGATACAGGTTATTGTATGGGTTAGGGTACGGCGCAGGGTATGGGTAAGGGTTAGGGTTAGGGTTAGGGTTAGAGTTAGGGTACGGCTTAGGGTACGGGTTAGGGTACGGGTGAGGGTACGGCGTAGTGTATAGGTTAGGGTTAGGGTTAGGGTACGGCTTAGGGTACGGGTTAGGTTACGGGTGAGGGTACGGCGTAGGGTATGGGTTAGGGTTAGGGTTAGGGTTAGTGTTAGTGTTAGGGTTAGGGTACGGCTTAGCGTATGGGATAGGGTACGGGTTAGGGTACGGCGTAGGGTAGGGGTTAGGGTTAGAGTCAGGGTTAGGGTTGGGGTTAGGGTACGGCTTAGGGTACGGGTGAGGGTACTGCGTAGGGTATTGGTTAGGGTTAGGATATGGCTTAGGATACGGGTTAGGGTACGGGTTAGGGTATGGCGTAGGGTATGGGTTAGGGTTAGGGTTAGGGTACGTCTTAGAGTACGGGTTAGGGTACGGGTGAGGGTACGGCGTAGGGTAAGGGTTAAGGTTAGGGTTAGGGTTAGGGTTAGTTTTAGGGTTAGCGATTGGTTTAGGGTACGGGTTAGGATTAGCGTACGTGTTAGGGTTAGGTTTTGGGTTAGGGTTAGGGTACGCGTTAGGGTTAGGGTATGGGGTAGGGTTAGGGTACACGTTAGGATTAGGGTATTTATTAATCCTATCCCACTCTCTAGATACCACTTAGCACGTAAAGGAATATTATTAGGGATCCAGCCATGGAGAAGATTTTAGTCACTAGGATAAGATAAAGAATAAACACATTATAAAAAAATCACATTAGGATTTTCTTTTTAACCTGTTCCTTAAAACACTAGTGCTTAGGAAATCTAATAGAGGCAAAAGCAATCAAGGGTAGTTTAGGGTTAGGGTTAGGGTTAGGGTTAGTGTTAGGGTTAGGGTATGGCTTAGGGTACGGGTGAGGGTACGGGTGAGGGTACTGGGTAGGGTATTGGTTAGGGTTAGGGTACGGCTTAGGATACGTGTTAGGGTACGGGTTAGGGTACGGCGTAGAGTGTGGGTTAGGGTTAGGGTTAGTGTTAGGGTTAGGGTTACCGTACGTCTTAGGGTACGTGTTAGGGTACGGGTGAGGGTACGGCGTAGGTTATGGGTTAGGGTTAGGGTTAGGGTACGTCTTAGGATACGGGTTAGGGTATGGGTGAGGGTACGGCGTAGGTTATGGGTTAGGGTTATGGTTAGTGTTAGGGTTATGGTACGGCTTAGGTTATGGGATAGGGTACAGGTGAGGGTATGGCATAGGGTAGGGGTTAGGGTTAGGTTTAGGGTTAGGGTACGCCTTAGGGTACGGGTGAGGGTATGGGTGAGGATACTGCGTAGGGTATTGGTTAGGGTTAGGGTACGGCTTAGGATACGGGTTAGGGTACGTGTTAGGGTATGGCGTACGCTATGGGTTAGGGTTAGGGTTAGGGTTAGGGTTAGGGTACGGCTTAGGGTACGGGTTAGGGTACGGGTGAGGTTACGGCGTAGGGTATAGTTTAGGGTTAGGGTTAGGGTTAGGGTACGGCTTAGGGTACGGGTTAGGGTACGGGTGAGGGTATGGCGTAGTGTATAGGTTAGTGTTAGGGTTAGGGTATGGCTTAGGGTACGGGTGAGGGTACGGGTGAGGGTACTGTGTAGGGTGTTGGTTATGGTTAGGGTACGGCTTAGAATACGGGTTAGGGTACGGTTTAGGGTACGGCGTAGGGTATGGGTTAGGGTTAGGGTTAGGGTTAGGGTTAGGGTTAGGGTACGGCTTAGGGTACGGGTTAGGGTACGGGTGAGGGTACGGCGTAGTGTATAGGTTAGGGTTAGGGTTAGGGTTAGGGTACGGCTTAGGGTACGGGTTAGGGTACGGGTGAGGGTACGGCGTAGTGTATGGGTTAGGGTTAGGGTTAGGGTTAGGGTTAGTTTTAGGGTTAGGGATTGGTTTAGGGTACGGGTTAGGATTAGCGTACGTGTTAGGGTTAGGGTTTGGGTTAGGGTTAGGGTACGTGTTAGGGTTAGGGTATGGGTTAGGGTTAGGGTACACGTTATGATTAGGGTATTTATTAAACCTATCCCACTCTCTAGATACCACTTAGCACGTAAAGGAATATTATTTGGGGTCGAGCCATGGAGAAGATTTTAGTCACTAGGATCAGATAAAGAATAAACACATTATAAAAAAATCACATTAGGATTTTCTTTTTAACCTGTTCTTTAAAACACTAGTGTTTAGGAAATCTAAAGGAGGCAAAAGCAGTAAAGGGTAGTTTAGGGTTAGGGTTAGGGTTAGGGTTAGGGTAGGGCTTAGGATACGGGTGAGGGTACTGGTGAGGGTACTGCGTAGGTTATTGGTTAGGGTTAGGGTACGGCTTAGGATACGGGTTAGGATATGGGTTAGGTTACGGCGTTGGGTATGGGTGAAGGTTAGGGTTAGGGTTAGGGTAAGGCTTTGGGTACAGGTTAGGGTACGGGTGAGGGTACGGCGTAGGGTAGAGGTTAGGGTTAGGTTTAGGGTTAGGGTACGGCTTAGGATACGGGTTAGGGTATGGGTGAGGGTACGGCGTAGCGTATGGGTTAGGGTTAGGGTTAGGGTTAGGGTTAGTTTTAGGGTTAGGGATTGGTTTAGGGTACGGGTTAGGATTAGTGTACGTGTTAGGGTTAGGGTTTGGGTTAGGGTTAGGGTACGCAATAGGGTTAGGGTGTGGGTTAGGGTTAGGGTACACGTTAGGATTAGGGTATTTATTAAACCTATCCCACTCTCTAGATACCATTTAGCACGTAAAGGAATATTATTTAGGGTCCAGCCATGGAGAAGATTTTCGTTACTAGGATAAGATAAAGAATAAACACATTATAAAAAAATCACATTAGGATTTTCTTTTTAACCTGTTCCTTAAAACACTAGTGCTTAGGAAATCTAATGGAGGCAAAAGCAGTCAAGGGTAGTTTAGGGTTAGGGTTAGGGTTAGGGTTAGTGTTAGGGTTAGGGTACGGCTTAGGGTATGGGATAGGGTACGGGTGAGGGTACGGCGTAGGGTAGGGGTTAGGGTTAGGGTTAGTGTTAGGGTTAGGGTTAGGGTATGGCTTAGGGTACGGGTGAGGGTACTGTGTAGGTCATTGGTTAGGGTTAGGTTAAGGCTTAGGATACAGGTTATTGTATGGGTTAGGGTACGGTGCAGGGTATGGGTAAGGGTTAGGGTTAGGGTTAGAGTTAGGGTACGGCTTAGGGTACGGGTTAGGGTACGGGTGAGGGTACGGCGTAGTGTATAGGTTAGGGTTAGGGTTAGGGTACGGCTTACGGTACGGGTTAGGTTACGGGTGAGGGTACGGCGTAGGGTATGGTTTAGGGTTAGGGTTAGGGTTAGTGTTAGTGTTAGGGTTAGGGTACGGCTTAGCGTATGGGATAGGGTACGGGTGAGGGTACGGCGTAGGGTAGGGGTTAGGGTTAGAGTTAGGGTTAGGGTTGGGGTTAGGGTACGGCTTAGGGTACGGGTGAGGGTACGGGTGAGGGTACTGCATAGGGTATTGGTTAGGGTTAGGATATGGCTTAGGATACGGGTTAGTGTACGGGTTAGGGTATGGCGTAGGGTATGGGTTAGGGTTATGGTTAGGGTTAGGGTTAGGGTTAGGGTACGGCTTAGGATACGGGTTAGGGTACGGGTGAGGGTACGGCGTAGTGTATGGGTTAGGGTTAGTGTTAGGGTACGTCTTAGGGTACGGGTTAGGGTACGGGTGAGGGTACGGTGTAGGGTAAGGGTTAGGGTTAGGGTTAGGGTTAGGGTTAGTTTTAGGGTTAGGGTTTGGTTTAGGGTACGGGTTAGGATTAGCGTACGTGTTAGGGTTAGCTTTTGGGTTAGGGTTAGGGTACGCGTTAGGGTTAGGGTATGGGTTAGGGTTAGGGTACACGTTAGGATTAGGGTATTTATTAAACCTATCCCACTCTCTAGATACCACTTAGCACGTAACGAATATTATTAGGGATACAGCCATGGAGAAGATTTTAGTCACTAGGATAAGATAAAGAATAAACACATTATAAAAAAATCACATTAGTATTTTCTTTTTAACCTGTTCCTTAAAACACTAGTGCTTAGGAAATCTAATAGAGGCAAAAGCAATCAAGGGTAGTTTAGGGTTAGGGTTAGGGTTAGGGTTAGTGTTAGGTTTAGGGTACGGCTTAGGGTATGGGATAGGGTACGGGTGAGGGTACGGCATAGGGTAGGGGTTAGGGTTAGGGTTAGGGTTAGGGTACGGCTTAGGGTACGGGTGAGGGTACGGGTGAGGGTACTGTTTAGGGTTTTGGTTATGGTTAGGGTACGGCTTAGAATACGGGTTAGGGTACGGTTTAGGGTACGGCGTAGGGTATGGGTTAGGGTTAGGGTTAGGGTTAGGGTTAGGGTTAGGGTACGGCTTAGGGTACGGGTTAGGGTACGGGTGAGGGTACGGCGTAGGTTATGGGTTAGGGTTAGGGTTAGGGTTAGGGTTAGTTTTAGGGTTAGGGATTGGTTTAGGGTAAGGTTTAGGATTAGCATACTTGTTCGGGTTAGGGTTTTGGTTACGGTTAGGGTACGCGTTAGGGTTAGGGTATGGGGTAGGGTTAGGGTACACGTTAGGATTAGGGTATTTATTAAACCTATCCCACTCTCTAGATACCACTTAGCACGTAAAGGAATATTATTAGGGATCCAGCCATGGAGAAGATTTTAGTCACTAGGATAAGATAAAGAATAAACACATTATAAAAAAATCACATTAGGATTTTCTTTTTAACCTGTTCCTTAAAACACTAGTGCTTAGGAAATCTAATAGAGGCAAAAGCAATCAAGGGTAGTTTAGGGTTAGGGTTAGGGTTAGGGTTAGTGTTAGGGTTAGGGTATGGCTTAGGGTACGGGTGAGGGTACGGGTGAGGGTACTGGGTAGGGTATTGGTTAGGGTTAGGGTACGGCTTAGGATACGTGTTAGGGTACGGGTTAGGGTACGGCGTAGAGTGTGGGTTAGGGTTAGGGTTAGTGTTAGGGTTAGGGTTACCGTACGTCTTAGGGTACGTGTTAGGGTACGGGTGAGGGTAGGGCGTAGGTTATGGGTTAGGGTTAGGGTTAGGGTTAGGGTTAGGGTACGTCTTAGGATACGGGTTAGGGTATGGGTGAGGGTACGGCGTAGGTTATGGGTTAGGGTTATGGTTAGTGTTAGGGTTATGGTACGGCTTAGGTTATGGGATAGGGTACAGGTGAGGGTATGGCATAGGGTAGGGGTTAGGGTTAGGTTTAGGGTTAGGGTTAGGGTTAGGGTACGCCTTAGGGTACGGGTGAGGGTATGGGTGAGGATACTGCGTAGGGTATTGGTTAGGGTTAGGGTACGGCTTAGGATACGGGTTAGGGTACGTGTTAGGGTATGGCGTACGCTATGGGTTAGGGTTAGGGTTAGGGTTAGGGTTAGGGTTAGGGTACGGCTTAGGGTACGGGTTAGGGTACGGGTGAGGTTACGGCGTAGGGTATAGTTTAGGGTTAGGGTTAGGGTTAGGGTACGGCTTAGGGTACGGGTTAGGGTACGGGTGAGGGTATGGCGTAGTGTATAGGTTAGGGTTAGGGTTAGGGTATGGCTTAGGGTACGGGTGAGGGTACGGGTGAGGGTACAGTGTAGGGTGTTGGTTATGGTTAGGGTACGGCTTAGAATACGGGTTAGGGTACGGTTTAGGGTACGGGTGAGGGTACGGCGTAGTGTATAGGTTAGGGTTAGGGTTAGGGTTAGGGTACGTCTTAGGGTACGGGTTAGGGTATGGGTGAGGGTACGGCGTAGTGTATGGGTTAGGGTTAGGGTTAGGGTTAGGGTTAGTTTTAGGGTTAGGGATTGGTTTAGGGTACGGGTTAGGATTAGCGTACGTGTTAGGGTTTGGGTTTGGGTTAGGGTTAGGGTACGTGTTAGGGTTAGGGTATGGGTTAGGGTTAGGGTACACGTTATGATTAGGGTATTTATTAAACCTATCCCACTCTCTAGATACCACTTAGCACGTAAAGGAATATTATTTGGGGTCCAGCCATGGAGAAGATTTTAGTCAATAGGATAAGATAAAGAATAAACACATTATAAAAAAATCACATTAGGATTTTCTTTTTAACCTGTTCTTTAAAACACTAGTGTTTAGGAAATCTAAAGGAGGCAAAAGCAGTAAAGGGTAGTTTAGGGTTAGGGTTAGGGTTAGGGTTAGGGTAGGGCTTAGGATACGGGTGAGGGTACTGGTGAGGGTACTGCGTAGGTTATTGGTTAGGGTTAGGGTACGGCTTAGGATACGGGTTAGGATATGGGTTAGGTTACGGCGTTGGGTATGGGTGAGGGTTAGGGTTAGGGTTAGGGTAAGGCTTTGGGTACGGGTTAGGGTACGGGTGAGGGTACGGCGTAGGGTAGAGGTTAGGGTTAGGTTTAGGGTTAGGGTACGGCTTAGGATACGGGTTAGGGTATGGGTGAGGGTACGGCGTAGCGTATGGGTTAGGGTTAGGGTTAGGGTTAGGGTTAGTTTTAGGGTTAGGGATTGGTTTAGGGTACGGGTTAGGATTAGTGTACGTGTTAGGGTTAGGGTTTGGGTTAGGGTTAGGGTACGCAATAGGGTTAGGGTATGGGTTAGGGTTAGGGTACACGTTAGGATTAGGGTATTTATTAAACCTATCCCACTCTCTAGATACCACTTAGCACGTAACGAATATTATTAGGGATACAGCCATGGAGAAGATTTTAGTCACTAGGATAAGATAAAGAATAAACACATTATAAAAAAATCACATTAGTATTTTCTTTTTAACCTGTTCCTTAAAACACTAGTGCTTCGGAAATCTAATAGAGGCAAAAGCAATCAAGGGTAGTTTAGGGTTAGGGTTAGGGTTAGGGTTAGTGTTAGGTTTAGGGTACGGCTTAGGGTATGGGATAGGGTACGGGTGAGGGTACGGCGTAGGGTAGGGGTTAGGGTTAGGGTTAGGGTTAGGGTACGGCTTAGGGTACGGGTGAGGGTACGGGTGAGGGTACTGTTTAGGGTTTTGGTTATGGTTAGGGTACGGCTTAGAATACGGGTTAGGGTACGGTTTAGGGTACGGCGTAGGGTATGGGTTAGGGTTAGGGTTAGGGTTAGGGTACGGCTTAGGGTACGGGTTAGGGTACGGGTGAGGGTACGGCGTAGGTTATGGGTTAGGGTTAGGGTTAGGGTTAGGGTTAGTTTTAGGGTTAGGGATTGGTTTAGGGTAAGGTTTAGGATTAGCATACTTGTTCGGGTTAGGGTTTTGGTTACGGTTAGGGTACGCGTTAGGGTTAGGGTATGGGTTAGGTTTAGGGTACACGTTAGGATTAGGGTATTTATTAAACCTATCCCACTCTCTAGATACCACTTAGCACGTAAAGGAATATTATTTAGGGTCCAGCCATGGAGAAGATTTTCGTCACTAGGATAAGATAAAGAATAAACACATTATAAAAAAATCACATTAGGATTTTCTTTTTAACCTGTTCCTTAAAACACTCGTGCTTAGGAATTCTAATGGAGGCAAAAGCAGTCAAGGGTAGTTTAGGGTTAGGGTTAGGGTTAGGGTTAGTGTTAGGGTTAGGGTACGGCTTAGGGTATGGGATAGGGTATGGGTGAGGGTACGGCATAGGGTAGGGTTTAGGGTTAGGGTTAGTGTTAGGGTTAGGGTCAGGGTATGGCTTAGGGTACGGGTGAGGGTACTGTGTAGGTCATTGGTTAGGGTTAGGTTAAGGCTTAGGATACAGGTTATTGTATGGGTTAGGGTACGGCGCAGGGTATGGGTAAGGGTTAGGGTTAGGGTTAGGGTTAGAGTTAGGGTACGGCTTAGGGTACGGGTTAGGGTACGGGTGAGGGTATGGCGTAGTGTATAGGTTAGGGTTAGGGTTAGGGTACGGCTTAGGGTACGGGTTAGGTTACGGGTGAGGGTACGGCGTAGGGTATGGGTTAGGGTTAGGGTTAGGGTTAGTGTTAGTGTTAGGGTTAGGGTACGGCTTAGTGTATGGGATAGGGTACGGGTGAGGGTACGGCGTAGGGTAGGGGTTAGGGTTAGAGTCAGGGTTAGGGTTGGGGTTAGGGTACGGCTTAGGGTACGGGTGAGGGTACGGGTGAGGGTACTGCGTAGGGTATTGGTTAGGGTTAGGATATGGCTTAGGATACGGGTTAGGGTACGGGTTAGGGTATGGCGTAGGGTATGGGTTAGGGTTAGGGTTAGGGTTAGGGTTAGGGTACGGCTTAGGATACGGGTTAGAGTACGGTTGAGGGTACGGCGTAGCGTATGGGTTAGGGTTAGGGTTAGGGTACGTCTTACAGTACGGGTTAGGGTACGGGTGAGGGTACGGCGTAGGGTAAGGGTTAAGGTTAGGGTTAGGGTTAGGGTTAGTTTTAGGTTTAGCGATTGGTTTAGGGTACGGGTTAGGATTAGCGTACGTGTTAGGGTTAGGTTTTGGGTTAGGGTTAGGGTACGCGTTAGGGTTAGGGTATGGGGTAGGGTTAGGGTACACGTTAGGATTAGGGTATTTATTAAACCTATCCCACTCTCTAGATACCACTTAGCACGTAAAGGAATATTATTAGGGATCCAGCCATGGAGAAGATTTTAGTCACTAGGATAAGATAAAGAATAAACACATTATAAAAAAATCACATTAGGATTTTCTTTTTAACCTGTTCCTTAAAACACTAGTGCTTAGGAAATCTAATAGAGGCAAAAGCAATCAAGGGTAGTTTAGGGTTAGGGTTAGGGTTAGGGTTAGTGTTAGGGTTAGGGTATGGCTTAGGGTACGGGTGAGGGTACGGGTGAGGGTACTGGGTAGGGTATTGGTTAGGGTTAGGGTACGGCTTAGGATACGTGTTAGGGTACGGGTTAGGGTACGGCGTAGAGTGTGGGTTAGGGTTAGGGTTAGTGTTAGGGTTAGGGTTACCGTACGTCTTAGGGTACGTGTTAGGGTACGGGTGAGGGTAGGGCGTAGGTTATGGGTTAGGGATAGGGTTAGGGTTAGGGTTAGGGTACGTCTTAGGATACGGGTTAGGGTATGGGTGAGGGTACGGCGTAGGTTATGGGTTAGGGTTATGGTTAGTGTTAGGGTTATGGTACGGCTTAGGTTATGGGATAGGGTACAGGTGAGGGTATGGCATAGGGTAGGGGTTAGGGTTAGGTTTAGGGTTAGGGTTAGGGTTAGGGTACGCCTTAGGGTACGGGTGAGGGTATGGGTGAGGATACTGCGTAGGGTATTGGTTAGGGTTAGGGTACGGCTTAGGATACGGGTTAGGGTACGTGTTAGGGTATGGCGTACGCTATGGGTTAGGGTTAGGGTTAGGGTTAGGGTTAGGGTTAGGGTACGGCTTAGGGTACGGGTTAGGGTACGGGTGAGGTTACGGCGTAGGGTATAGTTTAGGGTTAGGGTTAGGGTTAGGGTACGGCTTAGGGTACGGGTTAGGGTACGGGTGAGGGTATGGCGTAGTGTATAGGTTAGGGTTAGGGTTAGGGTATGGCTTAGGGTACGGGTGAGGGTACGGGTGAGGGTACTGTGTAGGGTGTTGGTTATGGTTAGGGTACGGCTTAGAATACGGGTTAGGGTACGGTTTAGGGTACGGCGTAGGGTATGGGTTAGGGTTAGGGTTAGGGTTAGGGTACGGCTTAGGGTACGGGTTAGGGTACGGGTGAGGGTACGGCGTAGTGTATAGGTTAGGGTTAGGGTTAGGGTTAGGGTACGTCTTAGGGTACGGGTTAGGGTACGGGTGAGGGTACGGCGTAGTGTATGGGTTAGGGTTAGGGTTAGGGTTAGGGTTAGTTTTAGGGTTAGGGATTGGTTTAGGGTACGGGTTAGGATTAGCGTACGTGTTAGGGTTAGGGTTTGGGTTAGGGTTAGGGTACGTGTTAGGGTTAGGGTATGGGTTAGGGTTAGGGTACACGTTATGATTAGGGTATTTATTAAACCTATCCCACTCTCTAGATACCACTTAGCACGTAAAGGATTATTATTTGGGGTCCAGCCATGGAGAAGATTTTAGTCAATAGGATAAGATAAAGAATAAACACATTATAAAAAAATCACATTAGGATTTTCTTTTTAACCTGTTCTTTAAAACACTAGTGTTTAGGAAATCTAAAGGAGGCAAAAGCAGTAAAGGGTAGTTTAGGGTTAGGGTTAGGGTTAGGGTTAGGGTAGGGCTTAGGATACGGGTGAGGGTACTGGTGAGGGTACTGCGTAGGTTATTGGTTAGGGTTAGGGTACGGCTTAGGATACGGGTTAGGATATGGGTTAGGTTACGGCGTTGGGTATGGGTGAGGGTTAGGGTTAGGGTTAGGGTAAGGCTTTGGGTACGGGTTAGGGTACGGTTGAGGGTACGGCATAGGGTAGAGGTTAGGTTTAGGTTTAGGATTAGGGTACGGCTTAGGATACGGGTTAGGGTATGGGTGAGGGTACGGCGTAGCGTATGGGTTAGGGTTAGGGTTAGGGTTAGGGTTAGTTTTAGGGTTAGGGATTGGTTTAGGGTACGGGTTAGGATTAGTGTACGTGTTAGGGTTAGGGTTTGGGTTAGGGTTAGGGTACGCAATAGGGTTAGGGTATGGGTTAGGGTTAGGGTACACGTTAGGATTAGGGTATTTATTAAACCTATCCCACTCTCTAGATACCACTTAGCACGTAACGAATATTATTAGGGATACAGCCATGGAGAAGATTTTAGTCACTAGGATAAGATAAAGAATAAACACATTATAAAAAAATCACATTAGTATTTTCTTTTTAACCTGTTCCTTAAAACACTAGTGCTTCGGAAATCTAATAGAGGCAAAAGCAATCAAGGGTAGTTTAGGGTTAGGGTTAGGGTTAGGGTTAGTGTTAGGTTTAGGGTACGGCTTAGGGTATGGGATAGGGTACGGGTGAGGGTACGGCGTAGGGTAGGGGTTAGGGTTAGGGTTAGGGTTAGGGTACGGCTTAGGGTACGGGTGAGGGTACGGGTGAGGGTACTGTTTAGGGTTTTGGTTATGGTTAGGGTACGGCTTAGAATACGGGTTAGGGTACGGTTTAGGGTACGGCGTAGGGTATGGGTTAGGGTTAGGGTTAGGGTTAGGGTTAGGGTTAGGGTACGGCTTAGGGTACGGGTTAGGGTACGGGTGAGGGTACGGCGTAGGTTATGGGTTAGGGTTAGGGTTAGGGTTAGGGTTAGTTTTAGGGTTAGGGATTGGTTTAGGGTAAGGTTTAGGATTAGCATACTTGTTCGGGTTAGGGTTTTGGTTACGGTTAGGGTACGCGTTAGGGTTAGGGTATGGGTTAGGTTTAGGGTACACGTTAGGATTAGGGTATTTATTAAACCTATCCCACTCTCTAGATACCACTTAGCACGTAAAGGAATATTATTTAGGGTCCAGCCATGGAGAAGATTTTCGTCACTAGGATAAGATAAAGAATAAACACATTATAAAAAAATCACATTAGGATTTTCTTTTTAACCTGTTCCTTAAAACACTCGTGCTTAGGAATTCTAATGGAGGCAAAAGCAGTCAAGGGTAGTTTAGGGTTAGGGTTAGGGTTAGGGTTAGTGTTAGGGTTAGGGTACGGCTTAGGGTATGGGATAGGGTATGGGTGAGGGTACGGCATAGGGTAGGGTTTAGGGTTAGGGTTAGTGTTAGGGTTAGGGTCAGGGTATGGCTTAGGGTACGGGTGAGGGTACTGTGTAGGTCATTGGTTAGGGTTAGGTTAAGGCTTAGGATACAGGTTATTGTATGGGTTAGGGTACGGCGCAGGGTATGGGTAAGGGTTAGGGTTAGGGTTAGGGTTAGAGTTAGGGTACGGCTTAGGGTACGGGTTAGGGTACGGGTGAGGGTACGGCGTAGTGTATAGGTTAGGGTTAGGGTTAGGGTACGGCTTAGGGTACGGGTTAGGTTACGGGTGAGGGTACGGCGTAGGGTATGGGTTAGGGTTAGGGTTAGGGTTAGTGTTAGTGTTAGGGTTAGGGTACGGCTTAGTGTATGGGATAGGGTACGGGTGAGGGTACGGCGTAGGGTAGGGGTTAGGGTTAGAGTCAGGGTTAGGGTTGGGGTTAGGGTACGGCTTAGGGTACGGGTGAGGGTACGGGTGAGGGTACTGCGTAGGGTATTGGTTAGGGTTAGGATATGGCTTAGGATACGGGTTAGGGTACGGGTTAGGGTATGGCGTAGGGTATGGGTTAGGGTTAGGGTTAGGGTTAGGGTTAGGGTTAGGGTACGGCTTAGGATACGGGTTAGAGTACGGGTGAGGGTACGGCGTAGCGTATGGGTTAGGGTTAGGGTTAGGGTACGTCTTACAGTACGGGTTAGGGTACGGGTGAGGGTACGGCGTAGGGTAAGGGTTAAGGTTAGGGTTAGGGTTAGGGTTAGTTTTAGGTTTAGCGATTGGTTTAGGGTACGGGTTAGGATTAGCGTACGTGTTAGGGTTAGGTTTTGGGTTAGGGTTAGGGTACGCGTTAGGGTTAGGGTATGGGGTAGGGTTAGGGTACACGTTAGGATTAGGGTATTTATTAAACCTATCCCACTCTCTAGATACCACTTAGCACGTAAAGGAATATTATTAGGGATCCAGCCATGGAGAAGATTTTAGTCACTAGGATAAGATAAAGAATAAACACATTATAAAAAAATCACATTAGGATTTTCTTTTTAACCTGTTCCTTAAAACACTAGTGCTTAGGAAATCTAATAGAGGCAAAAGCAATCAAGGGTAGTTTAGGGTTAGGGTTAGGGTTAGGGTTAGTGTTAGGGTTAGGGTATGGCTTAGGGTACGGGTGAGGGTACGGGTGAGGGTACTGGGTAGGGTATTGGTTAGGGTTAGGGTACGGCTTAGGATACGTGTTAGGGTACGGGTTAGGGTACGGCGTAGAGTGTGGGTTAGGGTTAGGGTTAGTGTTAGGGTTAGGGTTACCGTACGTCTTAGGGTACGTGTTAGGGTACGGGTGAGGGTAGGGCGTAGGTTATGGGTTAGGGATAGGGTTAGGGTTAGGGTTAGGGTACGTCTTAGGATACGGGTTAGGGTATGGGTGAGGGTACGGCGTAGGTTATGGGTTAGGGTTATGGTTAGTGTTAGGGTTATGGTACGGCTTAGGTTATGGGATAGGGTACAGGTGAGGGTATGGCATAGGGTAGGGGTTAGGGTTAGGTTTAGGGTTAGGGTTAGGGTTAGGGTACGCCTTAGGGTACGGGTGAGGGTATGGGTGAGGATACTGCGTAGGGTATTGGTTAGGGTTAGGGTACGGCTTAGGATACGGGTTAGGGTACGTGTTAGGGTATGGCGTACGCTATGGGTTAGGGTTAGGGTTAGGGTTAGGGTTAGGGTTAGGGTACGGCTTAGGGTACGGGTTAGGGTACGGGTGAGGTTACGGCGTAGGGTATAGTTTAGGGTTAGGGTTAGGGTTAGGGTACGGCTTAGGGTACGGGTTAGGGTACGGGTGAGGGTATGGCGTAGTGTATAGGTTAGGGTTAGGGTTAGGGTATGGCTTAGGGTACGGGTGAGGGTACGGGTGAGGGTACTGTGTAGGGTGTTGGTTATGGTTAGGGTACGGCTTAGAATACGGGTTAGGGTACGGTTTAGGGTACGGCGTAGGGTATGGGTTAGGGTTAGGGTTAGGGTTAGGGTACGGCTTAGGGTACGGGTTAGGGTACGGGTGAGGGTACGGCGTAGTGTATAGGTTAGGGTTAGGGTTAGGGTTAGGGTACGTCTTAGGGTACGGGTTAGGGTACGGGTGAGGGTACGGCGTAGTGTATGGGTTAGGGTTAGGGTTAGGGTTAGGGTTAGTTTTAGGGTTAGGGATTGGTTTAGGGTACGGGTTAGGATTAGCGTACGTGTTAGGGTTAGGGTTTGGGTTAGGGTTAGGGTACGTGTTAGGGTTAGGGTATGGGTTAGGGTTAGGGTACACGTTATGATTAGGGTATTTATTAAACCAATCCCACTCTCTAGATACCACTTAGCACGTAAAGGAATATTATTTGGGGTCCAGCCATGGAGAAGATTTTAGTCAATAGGATAAGATAAAGAATAAACACATTATAAAAAAATCACATTAGGATTTTCTTTTTAACCTGTTCTTTAAAACACTAGTGTTTAGGAAATCTAAAGGAGGCAAAAGCAGTAAAGGGTAGTTTAGGGTTAGGGTTAGGGTTAGGGTTAGGGTAGGGCTTAGGATACGGGTGAGGGTACTGGTGAGGGTACTGCGTAGGTTATTGGTTAGGGTTAGGGTACGGCTTAGGATACGGGTTAGGATATGGGTTAGGTTACGGCGTTGGGTATGGGTGAGGGTTAGGGTTAGGGTTAGGGTAAGGCTTTGGGTACGGGTTAGGGTACGGGTGAGTGTACGGCGTAGGGTAGAGGTTAGGGTTAGGTTTAGGGTTAGGGTACGGCTTAGGATACGGGTTAGGGTATGGGTGAGGGTACGGCGTAGCGTATGGGTTAGGGTTAGGGTTAGGGTTAGGGTTAGTTTTAGGGTTAGGGATTGGTTTATGGTACGGGTTAGGATTAGTGTACGTGTTAGGGTTAGGGTTTGGGTTAGGGTTAGGGTACGCATTAGGGTTAGGGTTAGGGTACACGTTAGGATTAGGGTATTTATTAAACCTATCCCACTCTCTAGATACCACTTAGCACGTAACGAATATTATTAGGGATACAGCCATGGAGAAGATTTTAGTCACTAGGATAAGATAAAGAATAAACACATTATAAAAAAATCACATTAGTATTTTCTTTTTAACCTGTTCCTTAAAACACTAGTGCTTAGGAAATCTAATAGAGGCAAAAGCAATCAAGGGTAGTTTAGTGTTAGGGTTAGGGTTAGGGTTAGTGTTAGGTTTAGGGTACGGCTTAGGGTATGGGATAGGGTACGGGTGAGGGTACGGCGTAGGGTAGGGGTTAGGGTTAGGGTTAGGGTTAGGGTACGGCTTAGGGTACGGGTGAGGGTACGGGTGAGGGTACTGTTTAGGGTTTTGTTTATGGTTAGGGTACGGCTTAGAATACGGGTTAGGGTACGGTTTAGGGTACGGCGTAGGGTATGGGTTAGGGTTAGGGTTAGGGTTAGGGTTAGGGTACGGCTTAGGGTACGGGTTAGGGTACGGGTGAGGGTACGGCGTAGGTTATGGGTTAGGGTTAGGGTTAGGGTTAGGGTTAGTTTTAGGGTTAGGGATTGGTTTAGGGTAAGGTTTAGGATTAGCATACTTGTTCGGGTTAGGGTTTTGGTTACGGTTAGGGTACGCGTTAGGGTTAGGGTATGGGTTAGGTTTAGGGTACACGTTAGGATTAGGGTATTTATTAAACCTATCCCACTCTCTAGATACCACTTAGCACGTAAAGGAATATTATTTAGGGTCCAGCCATGGAGAAGATTTTCGTCACTAGGATAAGATAAAGAATAAACACATTATAAAAAAATCACATTAGGATTTTCTTTTTAACCTGTTCCTTAAAACACTCGTGCTTAGGAATTCTAATGGAGGCAAAAGCAGTCAAGGGTAGTTTAGGGTTAGGGTTAGGGTTAGGGTTAGTGTTAGGGTTAGGGTACGGCTTAGGGTATGGGATAGGGTATGGGTGAGGGTACGGCATAGGGTAGGGTTTAGGGTTAGGGTTAGTGTTAGGGTTAGGGTCAGGGTATGGCTTAGGGTACGGGTGAGGGTACTGTGTAGGTCATTGGTTAGGGTTAGGTTAAGGCTTAGGATACAGGTTATTGTATGGGTTAGGGTACGGCGCAGGGTATGGGTAAGGGTTAGGGTTAGGGTTAGGGTTAGAGTTAGGGTACGGCTTAGGGTACGGGTTAGGGTACGGGTGAGGGTACGGCGTAGTGTATAGGTTAGGGTTAGGGTTAGGGTACGGCTTAGGGTACGGGTTAGGTTACGGGTGAGGGTACGGCGTAGGGTATGGGTTAGGGTTAGGGTTAGGGTTAGTGTTAGTGTTAGGGTTAGGGTACGGCTTAGCGTATGGGATAGGGTACGGGTGAGGGTACGGCGTAGGGTAGGGGTTAGGGTTAGAGTCAGGGTTAGGGTTGGGGTTAGGGTACGGCTTAGGGTACGGGTGAGGGTACGGGTGAGGGTACTGCGTAGGGTATTGTTTAGGGTTAGGATATGGCTTAGGATACGGGTTAGGGTACGGGTTAGGGTATGGCGTAGGGTATGGGTTAGGGTTAGGGTTAGGGTTAGGGTTAGGGTTAGGGTACGGCTTAGGATACGGGTTAGAGTACGGGTGAGGGTACGGCGTAGCGTATGGGTTAGGGTTAGGGTTAGGGTACGTCTTACAGTACGGGTTAGGGTACGGGTGAGGGTACGGCGTAGGGTAAGGGTTAAGGTTAGGGTTAGGGTTAGGGTTAGTTTTAGGGTTAGCGATTGGTTTAGGGTACGGGTTAGGATTAGCGTACGTGTTAGGGTTAGGTTTTGGGTTAGGGTTAGGGTACGCGTTAGGGTTAGGGTATGGGGTAGGGTTAGGGTACACGTTAGGATTAGGGTATTTATTAAACCTATCCCACTCTCTAGATACCACTTAGCACGTAAAGGAATATTATTAGGGATCCAGCCATGGAGAAGATTTTAGTCACTAGGATAAGATAAAGAATAAACACATTATAAAAAAATCACATTAGGATTTTCTTTTTAACCTGTTCCTTAAAACACTAGTGCTTAGGAAATCTAATAGAGGCAAAAGCAATCAAGGGTAGTTTAGGGTTAGGGTTAGGGTTAGGGTTAGTGTTAGGTTTAGGGTATGGCTTAGGGTACGGGTGAGGGTACGGGTGAGGGTACTGGGTAGGGTATTGGTTAGGGTTAGGGTACGTCTTAGGATACGTGTTAGGGTACGGGTTAGGGTACGGCGTAGAGTGTGGGTTAGGGTTAGGGTTAGTGTTAGGGTTAGGGTTACCGTACGTCTTAGGGTACGTGTTAGGGTACAGGTGAGGGTACGGCGTAGGTTATGGGATAGGGTTAGGGTTAGGGTTAGGGTTAGGGTACGTCTTAGGATACGGGTTAGGGTATGGGTGAGGGTACGGCGTAGGTTATGGGTTAGGGTTATGGTTAGTGTTAGGGTTATGGTACGGCTTAGGTTATGGGATAGGGTACAGGTGAGGGTATGGCATAGGGTAGGGGATGGGGTTAGGTTTAGGGTTAGGGTTAGGGTTAGGGTACGCCTTAGGGTACGGGTGAGGGTATGGGTGAGGATACTGCGTAGGGTATTGGTTAGGGTTAGGGTACGGCTTAGGATACGTGTTAGGGTACGTGTTAGGGTATGGCGTACGCTATGGGTTAGGGTTAGGGTTAGGGTTAGGGTTAGGGTTAGGGTACGGCTTAGGGTACGGGTTAGGGTACGGGTGAGGTTACGGCGTAGGGTATAGTTTAGGGTTAGGGTTAGGGTTAGGGTACGGCTTAGGGTACGGGTTAGGGTACGGGTGAGGGTATGGCGTAGTGTATAGGTTAGGGTTAGGGTTAGGGTATGGCTTAGGGTACGGGTGAGGGTACGGGTGAGGGTACTGTGTAGGGTGTTGGTTATGGTTAGGGTACGGCTTAGAATACGGGTTAGGGTACGGTTTAGGGTACGGCGTAGGGTATGGGTTAGGGTTAGGGTTAGGGTTAGGGTACGGCTTAGGGTACGGGTTAGGGTACGGGTGAGGGTACGGCGTAGTGTATAGGTTAGGGTTAGGGTTAGGGTTAGGGTACGGCTTAGGGTACGGGTTAGGGTACGGGTGAGGGTACGGCATAGTGTATGGGTTAGGGTTAGGGTTAGGGTTAGGGTTAGTTTTAGGGTTAGGGATTGGTTTAGGGTACGGGTTAGGATTAGCGTACGTGTTAGGGTTAGGGTTTGGGTTAGGGTTAGGGTACGTGTTAGGGTTAGGGTATGGGTTAGGGTTAGGGTACACGTTATGATTAGGGTATTTATTAAACCTATCCCACTCTCTAGATACCACTTAGCACGTAAAGGAATATTATTTGGGGTCCAGCCATGGAGAAGATTTTAGTCACTAGGATCAGATAAAGAATAAACACATTATAAAAAAATCACATTAGGATTTTCTTTTTAACCTGTTCTTTAAAACACTAGTGTTTAGGAAATCTAAAGGAGGCAAAAGCAGTAAAGGGTAGTTTAGGGTTAGGGTTAGGGTTAGGGTTAGGGTAGGGCTTAGGATACGGGTGAGGGTACTGGTGAGGGTACTGCGTAGGTTATTGGTTAGGGTTAGGGTACGGCTTAGGATACGGGTTAGGATATGGGTTAGGTTACGGCGTTGGGTATGGGTGAGGGTTAGGGTTAGGGTTAGGGTAAGGCTTTGGGTACGGGTTAGGGTACGGGTGAGGGTACGGCGTAGGGTAGAGGTTAGGGTTAGGTTTAGGGTTAGGGTACGGCTTAGGATACGGGTTAGGGTATGGGTGAGGGTACGGCGTAGCGTATGGGTTAGGGTTAGGGTTAGGGTTAGGGTTAGTTTTAGGGTTAGGGATTGGTTTAGGGTACGGGTTAGGATTAGTGTACGTGTTAGGGTTAGGGTTTGGGTTAGGGTTAGGGTACGCAATAGGGTTAGGGTGTGGGTTAGGGTTAGGGTACACGTTAGGATTAGGGTATTTATTAAACCTATCCCACTCTCTAGATACCATTTAGCACGTAAAGGAATATTATTTAGGGTCCAGCCATGGAGAAGATTTTCGTTACTAGGATAAGATAAAGAATAAACACATTATAAAAAAATCACATTAGGATTTTCTTTTTAACCTGTTCCTTAAAACACTAGTGCTTAGGAAATCTAATGGAGGCAAAAGCAGTCAAGGGTAGTTTAGGGTTAGGGTTAGGGTTAGGGTTAGTGTTAGGGTTAGGGTACAGCTTAGGGTATGGGATAGGGTACGGGTGAGGGTACGGCGTAGGGTAGGGGTTAGGGTTAGGGTTAGTCTTAGGGTTAGGGTTAGGGTATGGCTTAGGGTACGGGTGAGGGTACTGTGTAGGTCATTGGTTAGGGTTAGGTTAAGGCTTAGGATACAGGTTATTGTATGGGTTAGGGTACGGTGCAGGGTATGGGTAAGGGTTAGGGTTAGGGTTAGGGTTAGAGTTAGGGTACGGCTTAGGGTACGGGTTAGGGTACGGGTGAGGGTACGGCGTAGTGTATAGGTTAGGGTTAGGGTTAGGGTACGGCTTAGGGTACGGGTTAGGTTACGGGTGAGGGTACGGCGTAGGGTATGGTTTAGGGTTAGGGTTAGGGTTAGTGTTAGTGTTAGGGTTAGGGTACGGCTTAGCGTATGGGATAGGGTACGGGTGAGGGTACGGCGTAGGGTAGGGGTTAGGGTTAGAGTTAGGGTTAGGGTTGGGGTTAGGGTACGGCTTAGGGTACGGGTGAGGGTACGGGTGAGGGTACTGCGTAGGGTATTGGTTAGGGTTAGGATATGGCTTAGGATACGGGTTAGTGTACGGGTTAGGGTATGGCGTAGGGTATGGGTTAGGGTTAGGGTTAGGGTTAGGGTTAGGGTTAGGGTTAGGGTACGGCTTAGGATACGGGTTAGGGTACGGGTGAGGGTACGGCGTAGTGTATGGGTTAGGGTTAGTGTTAGGGTACGTCTTAGGGTACGGGTTAGGGTACGGGTGAGGGTACGGTGTAGGGTAAGGGTTAGGGTTAGGGTTAGGGTTAGGGTTAGTTTTAGGGTTAGGGTTTGGTTTAGGGTACGGGTTAGGATTAGCGTACGTGTTAGGGTTAGCTTTTGGGTTAGGGTTAGGGTACGCGTTAGGGTTACGGTATGGGTTAGGGTTAGGGTACACGTTAGGATTATGGTATTTATTAAACCTATCCCACTCTCTAGATACCACTTAGCACGTAACGAATATTATTAGGGATACAGCCATGGAGAAGATTTAGTCACTAGGATAAGATAAAGAATAAACACATTATAAAAAAAATCACATTAGTATTTTCTTTTTAACCTGTTCCTTAAAACACTAGTGCTTAGGAAATCTACAGAGGCAAAAGCAATCAAGGGTAGTTTAGGGTTAGGGTTAGGGTTAGGGTTAGTGTTAGGTTTAGGGTAGGGCTTAGGGTATGGGATAGGGTACGGGTGAGGGTACGGCGTAGGTAGGGGTTAGGGTTAGGGTTAGGGTTAGGGTACGGCTTAGGGTACGGGTGAGGGTACTGTTTAGGGTATTGGTTATGGTTAGGTACGGCTTAGAATACGGGTTAGGTACGTTTAGGGTACGGCGTAGGGTATGGTTTAGGGTTAGGGTTAGAGTTAGGGTTAGGGTTAGGGTACGGCTTAGGGTACGGGTTAGGGTACGGGTGAGGGTACGGCGTAGGTTATGGGTTAGGGTTAGGGTTAGGGTTAGGGTTAGTTTTAGGGTTAGGGATTGGTTTAGGGTAAGGTTTAGGATTAGCATACTTGTTCGGGTTAGGGTTTTGGTTAGGGTTAGGGTACGCGTTAGGGTTAGGGTATGGGTTAGGTTTAGGGTACACGTTAGGATTAGGGTATTTATTAAACCTATCCCACTCTCTAGATACCACTTAGCACGTAAAGGAATATTATTTAGGGTCCAGCCATGGAGAAGATTTTCGTCACTAGGATAAGATAAAGAATAAACACATTATAAAAAAATCACATTAGGATTTTCTTTTTAACCTGTTCTTAAAACACTCGTGCTTAGGAATTCTAATGGAGGCAAAAGCAGTCAAGGGTAGTTTAGGGTTAGGGTTAGGGTTCGGGTTAGTGTAGGGTTAGGGTACGGCTTAGGGTATGGGATAGTGTATGGGTGAGGGTACGGCATAGGGTAGGGTTTAGGATTAGGGTTAGTGTTAGGGTTAGGGTTAGAGTATGGCTTAGGGTACGGGTGAGGGTACTGTGTAGGTCATTGGTTAGGGTTAGGTTAAGGCTTAGGATACAGGTTATTGTATGGGTTAGGGTACGGCGCAGGGTATGGGTTAAGGGTTAGGGTTAGGGTTAGGGTTAGAGTTAGGGGTACGGCATAGGGTACGGGTTAGGGTACGGGTGAGGGTACGGCATAGTGTATAGGTTAGGGTTAGGGTTAGGGTACGGCTTAGGGTACGGGTTAGGTTATGGGTGAGTGTACGGCATAGGGTATGGTTTAGGGTTAGGGTTAGGGTTAGGGTTAGTGTTAGTGTTAGGGTTAGGGTACGGCTTAGCGTATGGGATAGGGTACGGGTGAGGGGTACGGCGTAGGGTAGGGGTTAGGTTAGAGTTAGGGTTAGGGTTGGGCTTAGGGTACGGCTTAGGGTACGGGTGAGGGTACGGGTGAGGGTACTGCGTAGGGTATTGGTTAGGTTTAGGATACGGCTTAGGATACGGGTTAGGGTACGGGTTAGGGTATGGCGTAGGGTATGGGTTAGGGTTAGGGTTAGGGTTAGTGTTAGGGTTAGGGTTAGGGTTAGGGTACGGCTTAGGATACGGGTTAGGCTACGGGTGAAGGTACGGCGTAGCGTATGGGTTACGGTTAGGGTTAGGGTTAGGGTTAGGGTACGGCTTAGGTTATGGAATAGGGTACAGGTGAGGGTATGGCATAGGGTATGGGTTAGGGTTAGGGTTAGGGTTAGGGTTAGGGTACGGCTTAGGGTACGGGTGAGGGTATGGGTAAGGATACTGCATAGGGTATTGGTTAGGGTTACGGTACGACTTAGGATACGGGTTAGGGTACGGGTGAGGGTATGGCGTAGGTTATGGGTTAGGTTAGGGTTAGTGTTACTGTTAGGGTTAGGGTACGGCTTAGCGTATGGGATAGGGTACGGGTGAGGTACGGCGTAGGGTAGGGGTTAGGGTTAGGGTTAGGGTTAGGGTTAGGGTATGGCTTAGGGTACGGGTGAGGGTACGGGTGAGGGTACTGCGTAGGGTATTGGTTAGGGTTAGGGTATAGCTTAGGATACGTGTTAGGGTACGGGTTAGGTTACGGCGTAGAGTGTGGGTTAGGGTTAGGGTTGGTGTTAGGGTTAGGGTTACGGTACGTCTTAGGGTACGTGTTAGGGTACGGGTGAGGGTACGGCGTAGGTTATGGGTTAGGGTTACGGTTAGGGTTAGGGTGTTAGGGTTAGGGTTAGTGTTAGTGTTAGGGTTACGGTATGTCTTAGGGTACGTGTTAGGGTACAGGTGAGGGTACGGCGTAGGTTATGGGTTAGGGTTAGGGTTAGGGTTAGGGTTAGGGTCCGGCTTAGGATACTGGTTAGGGTACGGGTGAGGGTACGGCGTAGGTTATGGGTTAGGGATAGGGTTAGTGTTAGGGTTATGATACGGCTTAGGTTATGGGATAGGGTACAGGTGAGGGTATGGCATAGGGTAGGGTTTAGGGTTAGGGTTAGTGTTAGGGTTAGGGTTAGGGTACGGCTTAGGGTACGGGTGAGGGTATGGGTGAGGATACTGCGTAGGGTATTGGTTAGGGTTAGGGTACGGCTTAGGATACGGGTTAGGGTACGTGTTAGGGTATGGCGTACGGTATGGTTTAGGGTTAGGGTTAGGGTTAGGGTTAGGGTTAGGGTTAGGGTACGGCTTAGGATACGGGTTAGGGTACGGGTGAGGGTACGGCGTAGGTTATGGGTTAGGGATAGGGTTAGTGTTAGGGTTATGATACGGCTTAGGTTATGGGATAGGGTACAGGTGAGGGTATGGCATAGGGTAGGGTTTAGGGTTAGGGTTAGTGTTAGGGTTAGGGTTAGGGTACGGCTTAGGGTACGGGTGAGGGTATGGGTGAGGATACTGCGTAGGGTATTGGTTAGGGTTAGGGTACGGCTTAGGATACGGGTTAGGGTACGTGTTAGGGTATGGCGTACGGTATGGTTTAGGGTTAGGGTTAGGGTTAGGGTTAGGTTTAGGATACGGCTTAGGGTACGGGTTAGGGAACGGGTGAGGTTACGGCGTAGGGTATAGTTTAGAGTTAGGGTTAGGGTTAGGATACGGGTTAGGGTACGGGTGAGGGTACGGCGTAGCGTATGGTTTAGGGTTAGGGTTAGGGTTAGCGTACGGCTTAGGGTACGGGTTAGGGTACGGGTGAGGGTATGGCGTAGTGTATAGGTTAGGGTTAGGTTTAGGGTTAGGGTATGGCTTAGGGTACGGGTGAGGGTACGGGTGAGGGTACTGTGTAGGGTATTGGTTATGGTTAGGGTACGGCTTAGAATACGGGTTAGGGTACGGGTTAGGGTACGGCGTAGGGTATGGGTTAGGGTTAGGGTTAGGGTTAGTGTTAGGGTTAGGGTACCGCTTAGGGTATGGGATAGGGTACGGCGTAGGGTAGCGGTTAGGGTTAGGGTTAGGGTTAGGGTTAGGGTACGGCTTAGGATACGGGTTAGGGTACGGGTGAGGGTACGGCGTAGCGTATGAGTTAGAGTTAGGTTTAGGGTTAGGGTACGGCTTAGGGTACGGGTTAGGGTACGGGTGAGGGTACGGCGTAGGTTATGGGTTAGGGTTAGGGTTAGGGTTAGGGTTAGTTTTAGGGTTAGGGATTAGGGTTAGGGTTAGGGTTAGGGTTAGGGTTAGGGTTAGGGTTAGGGTAGGGCTTAGGATACGGGTGAGGGTACTGGTGAGGGTACTGCGTAGGTTATTGGTTAGGGTTAGGGTACGGCTTAGGATACGGGTTAGGATATGGGTTAGGTTACGGCGTTGGGTATGGGTGAGGGTTAGGGTTAGGGTTAGGGTAAGGCTTTGGGTACGGGTGAGGGTACGGGTGAGGGTACGGCGTAGGGTAGAGTTTAGGGTTAGGTTTAGGGTTAGGGTACGGCTTAGGATACGGGTTAGGGTATGGGTGAGGGTACGGCGTAGCGTATGGGTTAGGGTTAGGGTTAGGGTTAGGGTTAGTTTTAGGGTTAGGGATTGGTTTAGGGTACGGGTTAGGATTAGCGTACGTGTTAGGGTTAGGGTTTGGGTTAGGGTTAGGGTACGCATTAGGGTTAAGGTGTGGGTTAGGGTTAGGGTACACGTTAGGATTAGGGTATTTATTAAACCTATCCCACTCTCTAGATAGCACTTAGCACGTAAAGGAATATTATTTAGGGTCCAGCCATGGAGAAGATTTTCGTCACTAGGATAAGATAAAGAATAAACACATTATAAAAAAATCACATTAGGATTTTCTTTTTAACCTGTTCCTTAAAACACTAGTGCTTAGGAAATCTAATGGAGGCAAAAGCAGTCAACGGTAGTTTAGGGTTAGAGTTAGGGTTAGGGTTAGTGTAAGGGTTAGGGTACGGCTTAGGGTATGGGATAGGGTATGGGTGAGGGTATGGCATAGGGTAGGGTTTAGGGTTAGGGTTAGTGTTAGGGTTAGGGTTAGGGTATGGCTTAGGGTACGGGTGAGGGTACTGTGTAGGTCATTGGTTAGGGTTAGGTTAAGGCTTAGGATACAGGTTATTGTATAGGTTAGGGTACGGCACAGGGTATGGGTAAGGGTTAGGGTTAGGGTTAGGGTTAGAGTTAGGGTACGGCTTAGGGTACGGGTTAGGGTACGGGTGAGGGTACGGCGTAGTGTATAGGTTAGGGTTAGGGTTAGGGTACGGCTTAGGGTACGGGTTAGGTTACGGGTGAGGGTACGGCGTAGGGTATGGGTTAGGGTTAGGGTTAGGGTTAGTGTTAGTGTTAGGGTTAGGGTACGGCTTAGCGTATGGGATAGGGTACGGGTGAGGGTACAGCGTAGGGTAGGGGTTAGGGTTAGAGTTAAGGTTAGGGTTGGGGTTAGGGTACGGCTTAGGGTACGGGTGAGGGTACGGGTGAGGGTACTGCGTAGGGTATTGGTTAGGGTTAGGATATGGCTTAGGATACGGGTTAGGGTACGGGTTGGGGTATGGCGTAGGATATGGGTTAGGGTTAGGGTTAGGGTTAGGGTTAGGGTTAGGGTACGGCTTAGGATACGGGTTAGGGTACGGGTGAGGGTACGGCGTAGCGTATGGGTTAGGGTTAGGGTTAGGGTACGTCTTAGGGTACGGGTTAGGGTACGGGTGAGGGTATGGCGTAGGGTAAGGGTTAGGGTTAGGGTTAGGGTTAGGGTTAGTTTTAGGGTTAGGGATTGGTTTAGTGTACGGGTTAGTATTAGCGTACGTGTTAGGGTTAGGTTTTGGGTTAGGGTTAGGGTACGCGTTAGGGTTAGGGTATGGGTTAGGGTTAGGGTACACGTTAGGATTAGGGTATTTATTAAACCTATCCCACTCTCTAGGTACCACTTAGCACGTAAAGGAATATTATTAGGGATCCAGCCATGGAGAAGATTTTAGTCACTAGGATAAGATAAAGAATAAACACATTATAAAAAAATCACATTAGGATTTTCTTTTTAACCTGTTCCTTAAAACACTAGTGCTTAGGAAATCTAATAGAGGCAAAAGCAATCAAGGGTATTTTAGGGTTAGGGTTAGGTTTAGGGTTAGTGTTAGGGTTAGGGTACGGCTTAGGGTATTTGATAGGGTACGTGTGAGGGTACGGCGTAGGGTAGGGGTTAGGGTTAGGGTTAGGGTATGGCTTAGGGTACGGGTGAGGGTACGGGTGAGGGTACTGAGTAGCGTATTGGTTAGGGTTAGGGTACGGCTTAGGATACGTGTTAGGGTACGGATTAGGGTACGGCGTAGAGTGTGGGTTAGGGTTAGTGTTAGGGTTAGGTTTACGGTACGTCTTAGGGTACGTTTTAGGGTATGGGTGAGGGTACGGCGTAGGTTATGGGTTAGGGTTAGTGTTAGGGTTAGGTTTACGGTACGTCTTAGGGTACGTTTTAGGGTATGGGTGAGGGTACGGCGTAGGTTATGGGTTAGGGTTAGTGTTAGGGTTAGGGTTAGGGTACGGCTTAGGATACGGGTTAGGGTACGGGTGAGGGTACGGCGTAGCGTATGGTTTAGGGTTAGGGTTAGGGTTAGGGTACGGCTTAGGGTACGGGTTAGGGTACGGGTGAGGGTACGGCGTAGGTTATGGGTTAGGGTTAGGGTTAGGGTTAGGGTTAGTTTTAGGGTTAGGGATTGGTTTAGGGTACGGGTTAGGATTAGCATACGTGTTCGGGTTAGGGTTTTGGTTAGGGTTAGGGTACGCGTTAGGGTTAGGGTATGGGTTAGGTTTAGGGTACACTTTAGGATTAGGGTATTTATTAAACCTATCCCACTCTCTAGATACCACTTAGCACGTAAAGGAATATTATTTGGGGTTCAGCCATGGAGAAGATTTTAGTCACTAGGATAAGATAAATAATAAACACATTATAAAAAAATCATATAAGGTTTTCTTTTTAACCTGTTCTTTAAAACACTAGTGTTTAGGAAATCTAATGGAGGCAAAAGCAGTAAAGGGTAGTTTAGGGTTAGGGTTAGGGTTAGGGTTAGGGTAGGGCTTAGGATACGGGTGAGGGTACTGGTGAGGGTACTGCGTAGGTTATTGGTTAGGGTTAGGGTACGGCTTAGGATACGGGTTAGGGTATGGGTGAGGGTACGGCGTAGCGTATGGGTTAGGGTTAGGGTTAGGGTTAGGTTTAGTTTTAGGGTTAGGGATTGGTTTAGGGTACGGGTTAGGATTAGCGTACGTGTTAGGGTTAGGGTTTGGGTTAGGGTTAGGGTACGCATTAGGGTTAGGGTATGGGTTAGGGTTAGGGTACACGTTAGGATTAGGGTATTTATTAAACCTATCCCACTCTCTAGATACCACTTAGCACGTAAAGGAATATTATTTAGGGTCCAGCCATGGAGAAGATTTTCGTCACTAGGATAAGATAAAGAATAAACACATTATAAAAAAATCACATTAGGATTTTCTTTTTAACCTGTTCCTTAAAACACTAGTGCTTAGGAAATCTAATGGAGGCAAAAGCAGTCAAGGGTAGTTTAGGGTTAGGGTTAGGGTTAGGGTTAGTGTTAGGGTTAGGGTACAGCTTAGGGTATGGGATAGCGTATGGGTGAGGGTACGGCATAGGGTAGGGTTTAGGGTTAGGGTTAGTGTTAGGGTTAGGGTTAGGGTATGGCTTAGGGTACGGGTGAGGGTACTGTGTAGGTCATTGGTTAGGGTTAGGTTAAGGCTTAGGATACATGTTATTGTATGGGTTAGGGTACGGCGCAGGGTATGGGTAAGGGTTAGGTTTAGGGTTAGGGTTAGAGTTAGGGTACGGCTTAGGGTACGGGTGAGGGTACGGCGTAGTGTATAGGTTAGGGTTAGGGTTAGGGTACGGCTTAGGGTACAGGTTAGGTTACGGGTGAGGGTACGGCGTAGGGTATGGGTTAGGGTTAGGGTTAGGGTTAGTGTTAGTGTTAGGGTTAGGGTACGGCTTAGCATATGGGATAGGGAACGGGTGAGGGTACGGCATAGGGTAGGGCTTAGGGTTAGGGTTAGGGTTAGGGTTAGGGTATGGCTTAGGGTACGGGTGAGGGTACGGGTGAGGGTACTGCGTAGGGTATTGCTTAGGGTTAGGGTACGGCTTAGGATACGTGTTAGGGTACGGGTTAGGGTACGGCGTAGATTGTGGGTTAGGGTTAGGGTTAGTGTTAGGGTTACGGTTACGGTACGTCTTAGGGTACGTGTTAGGGTACGGGTGAGGGTACGGCGTAGGTTATGGGTTAGGTTTAGGGTTAGGGTTAGGGTTAGGGTTAGGGTTAGGGTACGGCTTAGTGTACGGGTTAGGGTACGGGTGAGGGTACGGCGTAGGTTATGGGTTAGGGTTAGGGTTAGTGTTAGGGTTATGGTACGGCTTAGGTTATGGGATAGGGTACAGGTGAGGGTATGGCATAGGGTAGGGGTTAGGGTTAGGGTTAGGGTTAGGGTTAGGGTTAGGGTACAGCTTAGGGTACGGGTGAGGGTATGGGTGAGGATACTGCGTAGGGTATTGTTTAGGGTTAGGGTACGGCTTAGGATACGGGTTAGGGTACGTGTTAGGGTATGGCGTACGGTATGGGTTAGGGTTAGGGTTAGGGTTAGGGTTAGGGTTAGGGTTAGGGTACGGCTTAGGGTACGGTTTAGGGTACGGGTGAGGTTACGGCGTAGGGTATAGTTTAGGGTTAGGGTTAGGGTTAGGGTACGGCTTAGGATACGGGTTAGGGTACGGGTGAGGGTACGGCGTAGCGTATGGTTTAGGGTTAGGGTTAGGGTTAGGGTACGGCTTAGGGTACGGGTTAGGGTACGGGTGAGGGTATGGCGTAGTGTATAGGTTAGGGTTAGGGTTAGGGTTAGGGTATGGCTTAGGGTACGGGTGAGGGTACGGGTGAGGGTACTGTGTAGGGTATTGGTTATGGTTAGGGTACGGCTTAGAATACGGGTTAGGGTACGGGTTAGGGTACGGCGTAGGGTATGGGTTAGGGTTAGGGTTAGGGTTAGGGTTAGGGTTAGGGTACGGCTTAGGGTACGGGTTAGGGTACGGGTGAGGGTACGGCGTAGTGTATAGGTCAGGGTTAGGGTTAGGGTTAGGGTACGGCTTAGGGTACGGGTTAGGGTACGGGTGAGGGTATGGCGTAGTGTATAGGTTAGGGTTAGGGTTAGGGTTAGGGTACGGCTTAGGGTATGGGATAGGGTACGGGTGAGGGTACGGCTTAGGGTAGGGTTTAGGTTTAGGGTTAGGGTTAGTGTTAGGGTTAGGGTACGGCTTAGGGTATGGGATAGGTTACGGTTGAGGGTACGGCGTAGGGTAGGGGTTAGGGTTAGGTTTAGGGTTAGTGTTAGGGTTAGGGTACCGCTTAGGGTATGGGATAGGGTACGGCGTAGGGTAGCGGTTAGGGTTAGGGTTAGGGTTAGGGTTAGGGTACGGCTTAGGATACGGGGTAGGGTACGGGTGAGGGTACGGCGTAGGTTATGGGTTAGGGTTAGGGTTAGGGTTAGTTTTAGGGTTAGGGATTGGTTTAGGGTATGGGTTAGGATTAGCATACTTGTTCGGGTTAGGGTTTTGGTTAGGCTTAGGGTACGCGTTAGGGTTAGGGTATGGGTTAGGTTTAGGGTACACTTTAGGATTTGGGTATTTATTAAACCTATCCCACTCTCTAGATACCACTTAGCACGTAAAGGATTATTATTTGGGGTTCAGCCATGGAGAAGATTTTAGTCACTAGGATAAGATAAAGAATAAACTCATTATAAAAAAATCACATAAGGTTTTCTTTTTAACCTGTTCCTTAAAACACTAGTGTTTAGGAAATCTAATGGAGGCAAAAGCAGTAAAGGGTAGTTTAGGGTTAGGGTTAGGGTTAGGGTTAGGGTAGGGCTTAGGATACGGGTGAGGGTACTGGTGAGGGTGCTGCGTAGGTTATTGGTTAGGGTTAGGGTACGGCTTAGGATACGGGTTAGGATATGGGTTAGGTTACGGCGTTGGGTATGGGTGAGGGTTAGGGTTAGGGTTAGGGTAAGGCTTTGGGTACGGGTTAGGGTACGGGTGAGGGTACGGCGTAGGGTAGAGGTTAGGGTTAGGTTTAGGGTTAGGGTACGTCTTAGGATACGCGTTAGGGTACGGGTGAGGGTACGGCGTAGCGTATGGGTTAGGGTTAGGGTTAGGGTACGTCTTAGGGTACGGGTTAGGGTACGGGTGAGGGTACGGCGTAGGGTAAGGGTTAGGGTTAGGGTTAGGGTTAGGGTTAGTTTTAGGGTTAGGGAATGGTTTAGGGTACGGGTTAGGATTAGCGTACGTGTTAGGGTTAGATTTTGGGTTAGGGTTAGGGTACGCGTTAGGGTTAGAGTATGGGTTAGGGTTAGGGTACACGTTAGGATTAGGGTATTTATTAAACCTATCCCACTCTCTAGATACCACTTAGCACGTAAAGGAATATTATTAGGGATCCAGCCATGGAGAAGATTTTAGTCACTAGGATAAGATAAAGAATAAACACATTATAAAAAAATCACATTAGGATTTTCTTTTTAACCTGTTCCTTAAGACACTAGTGCTTAGGAAATCTAATAAAGGCAAAAGCAATCAAGGGTAGTTTAGGGTTAGGGTTAGGGTTAGGGTTAGTGTTAGGGTTAGGGTACGGCTTAGGGTATGGGATAGGATACGGGTGAGGGTACGGCGTAGGGTAAGGGTTAGGGTTAGGGTTAGGGTTAGGGTTAGGGTATGGCTTAGGGTACGGGTGAGGGTACGGGTGAGGGTACTGCGTAGGGTATTGGTTAGGGTTAGGGTACGGCTTAGGATACGTGTTAGGGTACGGGTTAGGGTACGGCGTAGAGTGTGGGTTAGGGTTAGGGTTAGTGTTAGGGTTAGGGTTACGGTACGTCTTAGGGTACGTGTTAGGGTACGGGTGAGGGTACGGCGTAGGTTATGGGTTAGGGTTAGGGTTAGGGTACGGCTTAGGATACGGGTTAGGGTACGGGTGAGGGTACGGCGTAGTTTATGGTTTAGGGATAGGGTTAGTTTTAGGGTTATGGTACGGCTTAGGTTATGGGATAGGGTACAGGTGAGGGTATGGCATAGGGTAGGGGTTAGGGTTAGGTTTAGGGTTAGGGTTAGGGTTAGGGTACGGCTTAGGGTACGGGTGAGGGTATGGGTGAGGATACTGCGTAGGGTATTGGTTAGGGTTAGGGTACGGCTTAGGATACGGTTTAGCGGACGTGTTAGGGTATGGCGTACGGTATGGGTTAGGGTTAGGGTTAGGGTTAGGGTTAGGGTTAGGGTTAGGGTTAGGGTTAGGGTACGGCTTAGGGTATGGGTTAGGGTACGGGTGAGGTTACGGCGTAGGGTATAGTTTAGGGTTAGTGTTAGGGTTAGGGTACGGCTTAGGATACGGGTTAGGGTACGGGTGAGGGTACGGCGTAGCGTATGGTTTAGGGTTAGGGTTAGGGTTAGGGTACGGCTTAGGGTACGGGTTAGGGTACGGGTGAGGGTACGGTGTAGGTTATGGGTTAGGGTTAGGGTTAGGGTTAGTTTTAGGGTTAGGGATTGGTTTAGGGTACGGGTTAGGATTAGCATACGTGTTCGGGTTAGGGTTTTGGTTAGGGTTAGGGTTACGCGTTAGGGTTGGGGTATGGGTTAGTTTTAGGGTACACTTTAGGATTAGGGTATTTATTAAACCTATCCCACTCTCTAGATACCACTTAGGACGTAAAGGAATATTATTTGGGGTTCAGCCATGGAGAAGATTTTAGTCACTAGGATAAGATAAAGAATAAACACATTATAAAAAAATCACATAAGGTTTTCTTTTTAACCTGTTCCTTAAAACACTAGTGTTTAGGAAATCTAATGGAGGCAAAAGCAGTAAAGGGTAGTTTAGGGTTAGGGTTAGGGTTAGTGTTAGGGTAGGGCTTAGGATACGGGTGAGGGTCCTGGTGAGGGTACTGCATAGGTTATTGGTTAGGGTTAGGGTACGGCTTAGGATACGGGTTAGGATATGGGTTAGGTTACGGCGTTGGGTATGGGTGAGGGTTAGGGTTAGGGTTAGGGTAAGGCTTTGGGTACGGGTTAGGGTACGGGTGAGGGTACGGCGTAGGGAAGAGGTTAGGGTTAGGTTTAGGGTTAGGGTACGGCTTAGGATACGGGTTAGGGTATGGGTGAGGGTACGGCGTAGCGTATGGGTTAGGGTTAGGGTTAGGGTTAGGGTTAGTTTTAGGGTTAGGGATTGGTTTAGGGTACGAGTTAGGATTAGCGTACGTGTTAGGGTTAGGGTTTGGGTTAGGGTTAGGGTACGCATTAGGGTTAGGGTATGGGTTAGGGTTAGGGTACACGTTAGGATTAGGGTATTTATTAAACCTATCCCACTCTCTAGATACCACTTAGCACGTAAAGGAATATTATTTAGGGTCCAGCCATGGAGAAGATTTTCGTCACTAGGATAAGATAAAGAATGAACACATTATAAAAAAATCACATTAGGATTTTCTTTTTAACCTGTTCCTTAAAACACTAGTGCTTAGGAAATCTAATGGAGGCAAAAGCAATCAAGGGTAGTTTAGGGTTAGGGTTAGGGTTAGTGTTAGGTTTAGGGTACGGCTTAGGGTATGGGATAGGGTATGGGTGAGGATACGGCATAGGGTAGGGTTTAGGGTTAAGGTTAGTGTTAGGGTTAGGGTTAGGGTATGGCTTAGGGTACGGGTGAGGGTACTGTGTAGGTCATTGGTTAGGGTTAGGTTAAGGCTTAGGATACAGGTTATTGTAAGGGTTAGGGTACGGCGCAGGGTATGGGTAAGGGTTAGGGTTAGGGTTAGGGTTAGAGTTAGGGTACGGCTTAGGGTACGGGTTAGGGTACGGGTGAGGGTACGGCGTAGTGTATAGGTTAGGGTTAGGGTTAGGGTACGGCTTAGGGTACGGGTTAGGTTACGGGTGAGGGTACGGATGAGGGTACTGCGTAGGGTATTGGTTAGGGTTAGGGTACGGCTTACGATACGTGTTAGGGTACGGGTTAGGGTATGGCGTAGAGTGTGGGTTAGGGTTAGGGTTAGTGTTAGTGTTAGGGTTACGGTATGTCTTAGGGTACGTGTTAGGGTACAGGTGAGGGTACGGCGTAGGTTATGGGTTAGGGTTAGGGTTAGGGTTAGGGTTAGGGTCCGGCTTAGGATACTGGTTAGGGTACGGGTGAGGGTACGGCGTAGGTTATGGGTTAGGGATAGGGTTAGTGTTAGGGTTATGATACGGCTTAGGTTATGGGATAGGGTACAGGTGAGGGTATGGCATAGGGTAGGGTTTAGGGTTAGGGTTAGTGTTAGGGTTAGGGTTAGGGTACGGCTTAGGGTACGGGTGAGGGTATGGGTGAGGATACTGCGTAGGGTATTGGTTAGGGTTAGGGTACGGCTTAGGATACGGGTTAGGGTACGTGTTAGGGTATGGCGTACGGTATGGTTTAGGGTTAGGGTTAGGGTTAGGGTTAGGGTTAGGGTTAGGGTACGGCTTAGGATACGGGTTAGGGTACGGGTGAGGGTACGGCGTAGGTTATGGGTTAGGGATAGGGTTAGTGTTAGGGTTATGATACGGCTTAGGTTATGGGATAGGGTACAGGTGAGGGTATGGCATAGGGTAGGGTTTAGGGTTAGGGTTAGTGTTAGGGTTAGGGTTAGGGTACGGCTTAGGGTACGGGTGAGGGTATGGGTGAGGATACTGCGTAGGGTATTGGTTAGGGTTAGGGTACGGCTTAGGATACGGGTTAGGGTACGTGTTAGGGTATGGCGTACGGTATGGTTTAGGGTTAGGGTTAGGGTTAGGGTTAGGTTTAGGATACGGCTTAGGGTACGGGTTAGGGAACGGGTGAGGTTACGGCGTAGGGTATAGTTTAGAGTTAGGGTTAGGGTTAGGATACGGGTTAGGGTACGGGTGAGGGTACGGCGTAGCGTATGGTTTAGGGTTAGGGTTAGGGTTAGCGTACGGCTTAGGGTACGGGTTAGGGTACGGGTGAGGGTATGGCGTAGTGTATAGGTTAGGGTTAGGTTTAGGGTTAGGGTATGGCTTAGGGTACGGGTGAGGGTACGGGTGAGGGTACTGTGTAGGGTATTGGTTATGGTTAGGGTACGGCTTAGAATACGGGTTAGGGTACGGGTTAGGGTACGGCGTAGGGTATGGGTTAGGGTTAGGGTTAGGGTTAGTGTTAGGGTTAGGGTACCGCTTAGGGTATGGGATAGGGTACGGCGTAGGGTAGCGGTTAGGGTTAGGGTTAGGGTTAGGGTTAGGGTACGGCTTAGGATACGGGTTAGGGTACGGGTGAGGGTACGGCGTAGCGTATGAGTTAGAGTTAGGTTTAGGGTTAGGGTACGGCTTAGGGTACGGGTTAGGGTACGGCGTAGGTTATGGGTTAGGGTTAGGGTTAGGGTTAGGGTTAGTTTTAGGGTTAGGGATTAGGGTTAGGGTTAGGGTTAGGGTTAGGGTTAGGGTTAGGGTTAGGGTAGGGCTTAGGATACGGGTGAGGGTACTGGTGAGGGTACTGCGTAGGTTATTGGTTAGGGTTAGGGTACGGCTTAGGATACGGGTTAGGATATGGGTTAGGTTACGGCGTTGGGTATGGGTGAGGGTTAGGGTTAGGGTTAGGGTAAGGCTTTGGGTACGGGTGAGGGTACGGGTGAGGGTACGGCGTAGGGTAGAGTTTAGGGTTAGGTTTAGGGTTAGGGTACGGCTTAGGATACGGGTTAGGGTATGGGTGAGGGTACGGCGTAGCGTATGGGTTAGGGTTAGGGTTAGGGTTAGGGTTAGTTTTAGGGTTAGGGATTGGTTTAGGGTACGGGTTAGGATTAGCGTACGTGTTAGGGTTAGGGTTTGGGTTAGGGTTAGGGTACGCATTAGGGTTAAGGTGTGGGTTAGGGTTAGGGTACACGTTAGGATTAGGGTATTTATTAAACCTATCCCACTCTCTAGATAGCACTTAGCACGTAAAGGAATATTATTTAGGGTCCAGCCATGGAGAAGATTTTCGTCACTAGGATAAGATAAAGAATAAACACATTATAAAAAAATCACATTAGGATTTTCTTTTTAACCTGTTCCTTAAAACACTAGTGCTTAGGAAATCTAATGGAGGCAAAAGCAGTCAACGGTAGTTTAGGGTTAGAGTTAGGGTTAGGGTTAGTGTAAGGGTTAGGGTACGGCTTAGGGTATGGGATAGGGTATGGGTGAGGGTATGGCATAGGGTAGGGTTTAGGGTTAGGGTTAGTGTTAGGGTTAGGGTTAGGGTATGGCTTAGGGTACGGGTGAGGGTACTGTGTAGGTCATTGGTTAGGGTTAGGTTAAGGCTTAGGATACAGGTTATTGTATAGGTTAGGGTACGGCACAGGGTATGGGTAAGGGTTAGGGTTAGGGTTAGGGTTAGAGTTAGGGTACGGCTTAGGGTACGGGTTAGGGTACGGGTGAGGGTACGGCGTAGTGTATAGGTTAGGGTTAGGGTTAGGGTACGGCTTAGGGTACGGGTTAGGTTACGGGTGAGGGTACGGCGTAGGGTATGGGTTAGGGTTAGGGTTAGGGTTAGTGTTAGTGTTAGGGTTAGGGTACGGCTTAGCGTATGGGATAGGGTACGGGTGAGGGTACAGCGTAGGGTAGGGGTTAGGGTTAGAGTTAAGGTTAGGGTTGGGGTTAGGGTACGGCTTAGGGTACGGGTGAGGGTACGGGTGAGGGTACTGCGTAGGGTATTGGTTAGGGTTAGGATATGGCTTAGGATACGGGTTAGGGTACGGGTTGGGGTATGGCGTAGGATATGGGTTAGGGTTAGGGTTAGGGTTAGGGTTAGGGTTAGGGTACGGCTTAGGATACGGGTTAGGGTACGGGTGAGGGTACGGCGTAGCGTATGGGTTAGGGTTAGGGTTAGGGTACGTCTTAGGGTACGGGTTAGGGTACGGGTGAGGGTATGGCGTAGGGTAAGGGTTAGGGTTAGGGTTAGGGTTAGGGTTAGTTTTAGGGTTAGGGATTGGTTTAGTGTACGGGTTAGTATTAGCGTACGTGTTAGGGTTAGGTTTTGGGTTAGGGTTAGGGTACGCGTTAGGGTTAGGGTATGGGTTAGGGTTAGGGTACACGTTAGGATTAGGGTATTTATTAAACCTATCCCACTCTCTAGGTACCACTTAGCACGTAAAGGAATATTATTAGGGATCCAGCCATGGAGAAGATTTTAGTCACTAGGATAAGATAAAGAATAAACACATTATAAAAAAATCACATTAGGATTTTCTTTTTAACCTGTTCCTTAAAACACTAGTGCTTAGGAAATCTAATAGAGGCAAAAGCAATCAAGGGTATTTTAGGGTTAGGGTTAGGTTTAGGGTTAGTGTTAGGGTTAGGGTACGGCTTAGGGTATTTGATAGGGTACGTGTGAGGGTACGGCGTAGGGTAGGGGTTAGGGTTAGGGTTAGGGTATGGCTTAGGGTACGGGTGAGGGTACGGGTGAGGGTACTGAGTAGCGTATTGGTTAGGGTTAGGGTACGGCTTAGGATACGTGTTAGGGTACGGATTAGGGTACGGCGTAGAGTGTGGGTTAGGGTTAGTGTTAGGGTTAGGTTTACGGTACGTCTTAGGGTACGTTTTAGGGTATGGGTGAGGGTACGGCGTAGGTTATGGGTTAGGGTTAGTGTTAGGGTTAGGGTTAGGGTACGGCTTAGGATACGGTTTAGGGTACGGGTGAGGGTACGGCGTAGCGTATGGTTTAGGGTTAGGGTTAGGGTTAGGGTACGGCTTAGGGTACGGGTTAGGGTACGGGTGAGGGTACGGCGTAGGTTATGGGTTAGGGTTAGGGTTAGGTTTAGGGTTAGTTTTAGGGTTAGGGATTGGTTTAGGGTACGGGTTAGGATTAGCATACGTGTTCGGGTTAGGGTTTTGGTTAGGGTTAGGGTACGCGTTAGGGTTAGGGTATGGGTTAGGTTTAGGGTACACTTTAGGATTAGGGTATTTATTAAACCTATCCCACTCTCTAGATACCACTTAGCACGTAAAGGAATATTATTTGGGGTTCAGCCATGGAGAAGATTTTAGTCACTAGGATAAGATAAATAATAAACACATTATAAAAAAATCATATAAGGTTTTCTTTTTAACCTGTTCTTTAAAACACTAGTGTTTAGGAAATCTAATGGAGGCAAAAGCAGTAAAGGGTAGTTTAGGGTTAGGGTTAGGGTTAGGGTTAGGGTAGGGCTTAGGATACGGGTGAGGGTACTGGTGAGGGTACTGCGTAGGTTATTGGTTAGGGTTAGGGTACGGCTTAGGATACGGGTTAGGGTATGGGTGAGGGTACGGCGTAGCGTATGGGTTAGGGTTAGGGTTAGGGTTAGGTTTAGTTTTAGGGTTAGGGATTGGTTTAGGGTACGGGTTAGGATTAGCGTACGTGTTAGGGTTAGGGTTTGGGTTAGGGTTAGGGTACGCATTAGGGTTAGGGTATGGGTTAGGGTTAGGGTACACGTTAGGATTAGGGTATTTATTAAACCTATCCCACTCTCTAGATACCACTTAGCACGTAAAGGAATATTATTTAGGGTCCAGCCATGGAGAAGATTTTCGTCACTAGGATAAGATAAAGAATAAACACATTATAAAAAAATCACATTAGGATTTTCTTTTTAACCTGTTCCTTAAAACACTAGTGCTTAGGAAATCTAATGGAGGCAAAAGCAGTCAAGGGTAGTTTAGGGTTAGGGTTAGGGTTAGGGTTAGTGTTAGGGTTAGGGTACAGCTTAGGGTATGGGATAGCGTATGGGTGAGGGTACGGCATAGGGTAGGGTTTAGGGTTAGGGTTAGTGTTAGGGTTAGGGTTAGGGTATGGCTTAGGGTACGGGTGAGGGTACTGTGTAGGTCATTGGTTAGGGTTAGGTTAAGGCTTAGGATACATGTTATTGTATGGGTTAGGGTACGGCGCAGGGTATGGGTAAGGGTTAGGTTTAGGGTTAGGGTTAGAGTTAGGGTACGGCTTAGGGTACGGGTGAGGGTACGGCGTAGTGTATAGGTTAGGGTTAGGGTTAGGGTACGGCTTAGGGTACAGGTTAGGTTACGGGTGAGGGTACGGCGTAGGGTATGGGTTAGGGTTAGGGTTAGGGTTAGTGTTAGTGTTAGGGTTAGGGTACGGCTTAGCATATGGGATAGGGAACGGGTGAGGGTACGGCATAGGGTAGGGCTTAGGGTTAGGGTTAGGGTTAGGGTTAGGGTATGGCTTAGGGTACGGGTGAGGGTACGGGTGAGGGTACTGCGTAGGGTATTGCTTAGGGTTAGGGTACGGCTTAGGATACGTGTTAGGGTACGGGTTAGGGTACGGCGTAGATTGTGGGTTAGGGTTAGGGTTAGTGTTAGGGTTACGGTTACGGTACGTCTTAGGGTACGTGTTAGGGTACGGGTGAGGGTACGGCGTAGGTTATGGGTTAGGTTTAGGGTTAGGGTTAGGGTTAGGGTTAGGGTTAGGGTACGGCTTAGTGTACGGGTTAGGGTACGGGTGAGGGTACGGCGTAGGTTATGGGTTAGGGTTAGGGTTAGTGTTAGGGTTATGGTACGGCTTAGGTTATGGGATAGGGTACAGGTGAGGGTATGGCATAGGGTAGGGGTTAGGGTTAGGGTTAGGGTTAGGGTTAGGGTTAGGGTACGGCTTAGGGTACGGGTGAGGGTATGGGTGAGGATACTGCGTAGGGTATTGTTTAGGGTTAGGGTACGGCTTAGGATACGGGTTAGGGTACGTGTTAGGGTATGGCGTACGGTATGGGTTAGGGTTAGGGTTAGGGTTAGGGTTAGGGTTAGGGTTAGGGTACGGCTTAGGGTACGGTTTAGGGTACGGGTGAGGTTACGGCGTAGGGTATAGTTTAGGGTTAGGGTTAGGGTTAGGGTACGGCTTAGGATACGGGTTAGGGTACGGGTGAGGGTACGGCGTAGCGTATGGTTTAGGGTTAGGGTTAGGGTTAGGGTACGGCTTAGGGTACGGGTTAGGGTACGGGTGAGGGTATGGCGTAGTGTATAGGTTAGGGTTAGGGTTAGGGTTAGGGTATGGCTTAGGGTACGGGTGAGGGTACGGGTGAGGGTACTGTGTAGGGTATTGGTTATGGTTAGGGTACGGCTTAGAATACGGGTTAGGGTACGGGTTAGGGTACGGCGTAGGGTATGGGTTAGGGTTAGGGTTAGGGTTAGGGTTAGGGTTAGGGTACGGCTTAGGGTACGGGTTAGGGTACGGGTGAGGGTACGGCGTAGTGTATAGGTCAGGGTTAGGGTTAGGGTTAGGGTACGGCTTAGGGTACGGGTTAGGGTACGGGTGAGGGTATGGCGTAGTGTATAGGTTAGGGTTAGGGTTAGGGTTAGGGTACGGCTTAGGGTATGGGATAGGGTACGGGTGAGGGTACGGCTTAGGGTAGGGTTTAGGTTTAGGGTTAGGGTTAGTGTTAGGGTTAGGGTACGGCTTAGGGTATGGGATAGGTTACGGTTGAGGGTACGGCGTAGGGTAGGGGTTAGGGTTAGGTTTAGGGTTAGTGTTAGGGTTAGGGTACCGCTTAGGGTATGGGATAGGGTACGGCGTAGGGTAGCGGTTAGGGTTAGGGTTAGGGTTAGGGTTAGGGTACGGCTTAGGATACGGGGTAGGGTACGGGTGAGGGTACGGCGTAGGTTATGGGTTAGGGTTAGGGTTAGGGTTAGTTTTAGGGTTAGGGATTGGTTTAGGGTATGGGTTAGGATTAGCATACTTGTTCGGGTTAGGGTTTTGGTTAGGCTTAGGGTACGCGTTAGGGTTAGGGTATGGGTTAGGTTTAGGGTACACTTTAGGATTTGGGTATTTATTAAACCTATCCCACTCTCTAGATACCACTTAGCACGTAAAGGATTATTATTTGGGGTTCAGCCATGGAGAAGATTTTAGTCACTAGGATAAGATAAAGAATAAACTCATTATAAAAAAATCACATAAGGTTTTCTTTTTAACCTGTTCCTTAAAACACTAGTGTTTAGGAAATCTAATGGAGGCAAAAGCAGTAAAGGGTAGTTTAGGGTTAGGGTTAGGGTTAGGGTTAGGGTAGGGCTTAGGATACGGGTGAGGGTACTGGTGAGGGTGCTGCGTAGGTTATTGGTTAGGGTTAGGGTACGGCTTAGGATACGGGTTAGGATATGGGTTAGGTTACGGCGTTGGGTATGGGTGAGGGTTAGGGTTAGGGTTAGGGTAAGGCTTTGGGTACGGGTTAGGGTACGGGTGAGGGTACGGCGTAGGGTAGAGGTTAGGGTTAGGTTTAGGGTTAGGGTACGTCTTAGGATACGCGTTAGGGTACGGGTGAGGGTACGGCGTAGCGTATGGGTTAGGGTTAGGGTTAGGGTACGTCTTAGGGTACGGGTTAGAGTACGGGTGAGGGTACGGCGTAGGGTAAGGGTTAGGGTTAGGGTTAGGGTTAGGGTTAGTTTTAGGGTTAGGGAATGGTTTAGGGTACGGGTTAGGATTAGCGTACGTGTTAGGGTTAGATTTTGGGTTAGGGTTAGGGTACGCGTTAGGGTTAGAGTATGGGTTAGGGTTAGGGTACACGTTAGGATTAGGGTATTTATTAAACCTATCCCACTCTCTAGATACCACTTAGCACGTAAAGGAATATTATTAGGGATCCAGCCATGGAGAAGATTTTAGTCACTAGGATAAGATAAAGAATAAACACATTATAAAAAAATCACATTAGGATTTTCTTTTTAACCTGTTCCTTAAGACACTAGTGCTTAGGAAATCTAATAAAGGCAAAAGCAATCAAGGGTAGTTTAGGGTTAGGGTTAGGGTTAGGGTTAGTGTTAGGGTTAGGGTACGGCTTAGGGTATGGGATAGGATACGGGTGAGGGTACGGCGTAGGGTAAGGGTTAGGGTTAGGGTTAGGGTTAGGGTTAGGGTATGGCTTAGGGTACGGGTGAGGGTACGGGTGAGGGTACTGCGTAGGGTATTGGTTAGGGTTAGGGTACGGCTTAGGATACGTGTTAGGGTACGGGTTAGGGTACGGCGTAGAGTGTGGGTTAGGGTTAGGGTTAGTGTTAGGGTTAGGGTTACGGTACGTCTTAGGGTACGTGTTAGGGTACGGGTGAGGGTACGGCGTAGGTTATGGGTTAGGGTTAGGGTTAGGGTACGGCTTAGGATACGGGTTAGGGTACGGGTGAGGGTACGGCGTAGTTTATGGTTTAGGGATAGGGTTAGTTTTAGGGTTATGGTACGGCTTAGGTTATGGGATAGGGTACAGGTGAGGGTATGGCATAGGGTAGGGGTTAGGGTTAGGTTTAGGGTTAGGGTTAGGGTTAGGGTACGGCTTAGGGTACGGGTGAGGGTATGGGTGAGGATACTGCGTAGGGTATTGGTTAGGGTTAGGGTACGGCTTAGGATACGGTTTAGCGGACGTGTTAGGGTATGGCGTACGGTATGGGTTAGGGTTAGGGTTAGGGTTAGGGTTAGGGTTAGGGTTAGGGTTAGGGTTAGGGTACGGCTTAGGGTATGGGTTAGGGTACGGGTGAGGTTACGGCGTAGGGTATAGTTTAGGGTTAGTGTTAGGGTTAGGGTACGGCTTAGGATACGGGTTAGGGTACGGGTGAGGGTACGGCGTAGCGTATGGTTGAGGGTTAGGGTTAGGGTTAGGGTACGGCTTAGGGTACGGGTTAGGGTACGGGTGAGGGTACGGTGTAGGTTATGGGTTAGGGTTAGGGTTAGGGTTAGTTTTAGGGTTAGGGATTGGTTTAGGGTACGGGTTAGGATTAGCATACGTGTTCGGGTTAGGGTTTTGGTTAGGGTTAGGGTTACGCGTTAGGGTTGGGGTATGGGTTAGTTTTAGGGTACACTTTAGGATTAGGGTATTTATTAAACCTATCCCACTCTCTAGATACCACTTAGGACGTAAAGGAATATTATTTGGGGTTCAGCCATGGAGAAGATTTTAGTCACTAGGATAAGATAAAGAATAAACACATTATAAAAAAATCACATAAGGTTTTCTTTTTAACCTGTTCCTTAAAACACTAGTGTTTAGGAAATCTAATGGAGGCAAAAGCAGTAAAGGGTAGTTTAGGGTTAGGGTTAGGGTTAGTGTTAGGGTAGGGCTTAGGATACGGGTGAGGGTCCTGGTGAGGGTACTGCATAGGTTATTGGTTAGGGTTAGGGTACGGCTTAGGATACGGGTTAGGATATGGGTTAGGTTACGGCGTTGGGTATGGGTGAGGGTTAGGGTTAGGGTTAGGGTAAGGCTTTGGGTACGGGTTAGGGTACGGGTGAGGGTACGGCGTAGGGAAGAGGTTAGGGTTAGGTTTAGGGTTAGGGTACGGCTTAGGATACGGGTTAGGGTATGGGTGAGGGTACGGCGTAGCGTATGGGTTAGGGTTAGGGTTAGGGTTAGGGTTAGTTTTAGGGTTAGGGATTGGTTTAGGGTACGAGTTAGGATTAGCGTACGTGTTAGGGTTAGGGTTTGGGTTAGGGTTAGGGTACGCATTAGGGTTAGGGTATGGGTTAGGGTTAGGGTACACGTTAGGATTAGGGTATTTATTAAACCTATCCCACTCTCTAGATACCACTTAGCACGTAAAGGAATATTATTTAGGGTCCAGCCATGGAGAAGATTTTCGTCACTAGGATAAGATAAAGAATGAACACATTATAAAAAAATCACATTAGGATTTTCTTTTTAACCTGTTCCTTAAAACACTAGTGCTTAGGAAATCTAATGGAGGCAAAAGCAATCAAGGGTAGTTTAGGGTTAGGGTTAGGGTTAGTGTTAGGTTTAGGGTACGGCTTAGGGTATGGGATAGGGTATGGGTGAGGATACGGCATAGGGTAGGGTTTAGGGTTAAGGTTAGTGTTAGGGTTAGGGTTAGGGTATGGCTTAGGGTACGGGTGAGGGTACTGTGTAGGTCATTGGTTAGGGTTAGGTTAAGGCTTAGGATACAGGTTATTGTAAGGGTTAGGGTACGGCGCAGGGTATGGGTAAGGGTTAGGGTTAGGGTTAGGGTTAGAGTTAGGGTACGGCTTAGGGTACGGGTTAGGGTACGGGTGAGGGTACGGCGTAGTGTATAGGTTAGGGTTAGGGTTAGGGTACGGCTTAGGGTACGGGTTAGGTTACGGGTGAGGGTACGGATGAGGGTACTGCGTAGGGTATTGGTTAGGGTTAGGGTACGGCTTACGATACGTGTTAGGGTACGGGTTAGGGTATGGCGTAGAGTGTGGGTTAGGGTTAGGGTTAGTGTTAGTGTTAGGGTTACGGTATGTCTTAGGGTACGTGTTAGGGTACAGGTGAGGGTACGGCGTAGGTTATGGGTTAGGGTTAGGGTTAGGGTTAGGGTTAGGGTCCGGCTTAGGATACTGGTTAGGGTACGGGTGAGGGTACGGCGTAGGTTATGGGTTAGGGATAGGGTTAGTGTTAGGGTTATGATACGGCTTAGGTTATGGGATAGGGTACAGGTGAGGGTATGGCATAGGGTAGGGTTTAGGGTTAGGGTTAGTGTTAGGGTTAGGGTTAGGGTACGGCTTAGGGTACGGGTGAGGGTATGGGTGAGGATACTGCGTAGGGTATTGGTTAGGGTTAGGGTACGGCTTAGGATACGGGTTAGGGTACGTGTTAGGGTATGGCGTACGGTATGGTTTAGGGTTAGGGTTAGGGTTAGGGTTAGGGTTAGGGTTAGGGTACGGCTTAGGATACGGGTTAGGGTACGGGTGAGGGTACGGCGTAGGTTATGGGTTAGGGATAGGGTTAGTGTTAGGGTTATGATACGGCTTAGGTTATGGGATAGGGTACAGGTGAGGGTATGGCATAGGGTAGGGTTTAGGGTTAGGGTTAGTGTTAGGGTTAGGGTTAGGGTACGGCTTAGGGTACGGGTGAGGGTATGGGTGAGGATACTGCGTAGGGTATTGGTTAGGGTTAGGGTACGGCTTAGGATACGGGTTAGGGTACGTGTTAGGGTATGGCGTACGGTATGGTTTAGGGTTAGGGTTAGGGTTAGGGTTAGGTTTAGGATACGGCTTAGGGTACGGGTTAGGGAACGGGTGAGGTTACGGCGTAGGGTATAGTTTAGAGTTAGGGTTAGGGTTAGGATACGGGTTAGGGTACGGGTGAGGGTACGGCGTAGCGTATGGTTTAGGGTTAGGGTTAGGGTTAGCGTACGGCTTAGGGTACGGGTTAGGGTACGGGTGAGGGTATGGCGTAGTGTATAGGTTAGGGTTAGGTTTAGGGTTAGGGTATGGCTTAGGGTACGGGTGAGGGTACGGGTGAGGGTACTGTGTAGGGTATTGGTTATGGTTAGGGTACGGCTTAGAATACGGGTTAGGGTACGGGTTAGGGTACGGCGTAGGGTATGGGTTAGGGTTAGGGTTAGGGTTAGTGTTAGGGTTAGGGTACCGCTTAGGGTATGGGATAGGGTACGGCGTAGGGTAGCGGTTAGGGTTAGGGTTAGGGTTAGGGTTAGGGTACGGCTTAGGATACGGGTTAGGGTACGGGTGAGGGTACGGCGTAGCGTATGAGTTAGAGTTAGGTTTAGGGTTAGGGTACGGCTTAGGGTACGGGTTAGGGTACGGGTGAGGGTACGGCGTAGGTTATGGGTTAGGGTTAGGGTTAGGGTTAGGGTTAGTTTTAGGGTTAGGGATTAGGGTTAGGGTTAGGGTTAGGGTTAGGGTTAGGGTTAGGGTTAGGGTAGGGCTTAGGATACGGGTGAGGGTACTGGTGAGGGTACTGCGTAGGTTATTGGTTAGGGTTAGGGTACGGCTTAGGATACGGGTTAGGATATGGGTTAGGTTACGGCGTTGGGTATGGGTGAGGGTTAGGGTTAGGGTTAGGGTAAGGCTTTGGGTACGGGTGAGGGTACGGGTGAGGGTACGGCGTAGGGTAGAGTTTAGGGTTAGGTTTAGGGTTAGGGTACGGCTTAGGATACGGGTTAGGGTATGGGTGAGGGTACGGCGTAGCGTATGGGTTAGGGTTAGGGTTAGGGTTAGGGTTAGTTTTAGGGTTAGGGATTGGTTTAGGGTACGGGTTAGGATTAGCGTACGTGTTAGGGTTAGGGTTTGGGTTAGGGTTAGGGTACGCATTAGGGTTAAGGTGTGGGTTAGGTTTAGGGTACACGTTAGGATTAGGGTATTTATTAAACCTATCCCACTCTCTAGATAGCACTTAGCACGTAAAGGAATATTATTTAGGGTCCAGCCATGGAGAAGATTTTCGTCACTAGGATAAGATAAAGAATAAACACATTATAAAAAAATCACATTAGGATTTTCTTTTTAACCTGTTCCTTAAAACACTAGTGCTTAGGAAATCTAATGGAGGCAAAAGCAGTCAACGGTAGTTTAGGGTTAGAGTTAGGGTTAGGGTTAGTGTAAGGGTTAGGGTACGGCTTAGGGTATGGGATAGGGTATGGGTGAGGGTACGGCATAGGGTAAGGTTTAGGGTTAGGGTTAGTGTTAGGGTTAGGGTTAGGGTATGGCTTAGGGTACGGGTGAGGGTACTGTGTAGGTCATTGGTTAGGGTTAGGTTAAGGCTTAGGATACAGGTTATTGTATAGGTTAGGGTACGGCACAGGGTATGGGTAAGGGTTAGGGTTAGGGTTAGGGTTAGAGTTAGGGTACGGCTTAGGGTACGGGTTAGGGTACGGGTGAGGGTACGGCGTAGTGTATAGGTTAGGGTTAGGGTTAGGGTACGGCTTAGGGTACGGGTTAGGTTACGGGTGAGGGTACGGCGTAGGGTATGGGTTAGGGTTAGGGTTAGGGTTAGTGTTAGTGTTAGGGTTAGGGTACGGCTTAGCGTATGGGATAGGGTACGGGTGAGGGTACAGCGTAGGGTAGGGGTTAGGGTTAGAGTTAAGGTTAGGGTTGGGGTTAGGGTACGGCTTAGGGTACGGGTGAGGGTACGGGTGAGGGTACTGCGTAGGGTATTGGTTAGGGTTAGGATATGGCTTAGGATACGGGTTAGGGTACGGGTTGGGGTATGGCGTAGGATATGGGTTAGGGTTAGGGTTAGGGTTAGGGTTAGGGTTAGGGTACGGCTTAGGATACGGGTTAGGGTACGGGTGAGGGTACGGCGTAGCGTATGGGTTAGGGTTAGGGTTAGGGTACGTCTTAGGGTACGGGTTAGGGTACGGGTGAGGGTATGGCGTAGGGTAAGGGTTAGGGTTAGGGTTAGGGTTAGGGTTAGTTTTAGGGTTAGGGATTGGTTTAGTGTACGGGTTAGTATTAGCGTACGTGTTAGGGTTAGGTTTTGGGTTAGGGTTAGGGTACGCGTTAGGGTTAGGGTATGGGTTAGGGTTAGGGTACACGTTAGGATTAGGGTATTTATTAAACCTATCCCACTCTCTAGGTACCACTTAGCACGTAAAGGAATATTATTAGGGATCCAGCCATGGAGAAGATTTTAGTCACTAGGATAAGATAAAGAATAAACACATTATAAAAAAATCACATTAGGATTTTCTTTTTAACCTGTTCCTTAACACACTAGTGCTTAGGAAATCTAATAGAGGCAAAAGCAATCAAGGGTATTTTAGGGTTAGGGTTAGGTTTAGGGTTAGTGTTAGGGTTAGGGTACGGCTTAGGGTATTTGATAGGGTACGTGTGAGGGTACGGCGTAGGGTAGGGGTTAGGGTTAGGGTTAGGGTATGGCTTAGGGTACGGGTGAGGGTACGGGTGAGGGTACTGAGTAGCGTATTGGTTAGGGTTAGGGTACGGCTTAGGATACGTGTTAGGGTACGGATTAGGGTACGGCGTAGAGTGTGGGTTAGGGTTAGTGTTAGGGTTAGGTTTACGGTACGTCTTAGGGTACGTTTTAGGGTATGGGTGAGGGTACGGCGTAGGTTATGGGTTAGGGTTAGTGTTAGGGTTAGGGTTAGGGTACGGCTTAGGATACGGGTTAGGGTACGGGTGAGGGTACGGCGTAGCGTATGGTTTAGGGTTAGGGTTAGGGTTAGGGTACGGCTTAGGGTACGGGTTAGGGTACGGGTGAGGGTACGGCGTAGGTTATGGGTTAGGGTTAGGGTTAGGGTTAGGGTTAGTTTTAGGGTTAGGGATTGGTTTAGGGTACGGGTTAGGATTAGCATACGTGTTCGGGTTAGGGTTTTGGTTAGGGTTAGGGTACGCGTTAGGGTTAGGGTATGGGTTAGGTTTAGGGTACACTTTAGGATTAGGGTATTTATTAAACCTATCCCACTCTCTAGATACCACTTAGCACGTAAAGGAATATTATTTGGGGTTCAGCCATGGAGAAGATTTTAGTCACTAGGATAAGATAAATAATAAACACATTATAAAAAAATCATATAAGGTTTTCTTTTTAACCTGTTCTTTAAAACACTAGTGTTTAGGAAATCTAATGGAGGCAAAAGCAGTAAAGGGTAGTTTAGGGTTAGGGTTAGGGTTAGGGTTAGGGTAGGGCTTAGGATACGGGTGAGGGTACTGGTGAGGGTACTGCGTAGGTTATTGGTTAGGGTTAGGGTACGGCTTAGGATACGGGTTAGGGTATGGGTGAGGGTACGGCGTAGCGTATGGGTTAGGGTTAGGGTTAGGGTTAGGTTTAGTTTTAGGGTTAGGGATTGGTTTAGGGTACGGGTTAGGATTAGCGTACGTGTTAGGGTTAGGGTTTGGGTTAGGGTTAGGGTACGCATTAGGGTTAGGGTATGGGTTAGGGTTAGGGTACACGTTAGGATTAGGGTATTTATTAAACCTATCCCACTCTCTAGATACCACTTAGCACGTAAAGGAATATTATTTAGGGTCCAGCCATGGAGAAGATTTTCGTCACTAGGATAAGATAAAGAATAAACACATTATAAAAAAATCACATTAGGATTTTCTTTTTAACCTGTTCCTTAAAACACTAGTGCTTAGGAAATCTAATGGAGGCAAAAGCAGTCAAGGGTAGTTTAGGGTTAGGGTTAGGGTTAGGGTTAGTGTTAGGGTTAGGGTACAGCTTAGGGTATGGGATAGCGTATGGGTGAGGGTACGGCATAGGGTAGGTTTTAGGGTTAGGGTTAGTGTTAGTGTTAGGGTTAGGGTATGGCTTAGGGTACGGGTGAGGGTACTGTGTAGGTCATTGGTTAGGGTTAGGTTAAGGCTTAGGATACAGGTTATTGTATGTGTTAGGGTACGGCGCAGGGTATGGGTAAGGGTTAGGTTTAGGGTTAGAGTTAGGGTACGGCTTAGGGTACGGGTTAGGGTACGGGTGAGGGTACGGCGTAGTGTATAGGTTAGGGTTAGGGTTAGGGTACGGCTTAGGGTACGGGTTAGGTTACGGGTGAGGGTACGGCGTAGGGTATGGGTTAGGGTTAGGGTTAGTGTTAGTGTTAGGGTTAGGGTACGGCTTAGCGTATGGGATAGGGTACGGGTGAGGGTACGGCGTACGGTAGGGATTAGGGTTAGAGTTAGGGTTAGGGTTGGGGTTAGGGTATGGCTTAGGGTACGGGTGAGGGTACGGGTGAGGGTACTGCGTAGGGTATTGGTTAGGGTTAGGATACGGCTTAGGATACGAGTGTAGGGTACGGGTTAGGGTATCGCGTAGGGTATTGGTTAGGGTTAGGTTTAGGGTTAGGGTTAGGTTTAGGGTACGGGTGAGGGTACGGGTGAGGGTACTGCGTAGGGTATTGGTTAGGGTTAGGATACGGCTTAGGATACGGTTAGGGTACGGGTTAGGGTACGGCATAGGGTATGGGTTAGGGTTAGGGTTAGGGTTAGGGTTAGTGTTAGGGTACGGCTTAGGGTACGGGTTAGGCTACGGGTGAGGGTACGGCGTAGGGTACAGTTTAGGGTTAGGTTTAGGGTTAGGGTTAGGGTACGGCGTAGGGTACGGGTTAGGGTACGGTTGATGGTACGACGTAGGGTATAGGTTAGAGTTAGGGTTAGGGTACGGCTTAGGATACGGTTTAGGGTACGGGTGAGGGTACGGCGTAGCGTATGGGTTAGGGTTAGGGTTAGGGTTAAGGTTAGGGTACGGCTTAGGGTACGGGTGAGGGTACTGGTGAGTGTACTGCGTAGGTTACTGGTTAGGGTTAGGGTACGGCTTAGGATACGGGTTAGGATATGGGTTAGGTTACGGCGTTGGCTATGGGTGAGGGTTAGGGTTAGGGTTAGGGTAAGGCTTTGGGTATGGGTTAGGGTACGGGTGAGGGTACGGTGTAGGTTATGGGTTAGGGTTAGGGTTAGTGTTAGGGTTAGGGTACGGCTTAGGCTATGGGATAGGGTATGGGTGAGGGTACGGCATAGGGTAGGGTTTAGGGTTAGGGTTAGTGTTAGGGTTAGGGTTAGGGTATGGCTTAGGGTACGGGTGAGGGTACTGTGTAGGTCATTGGTTAGGGTTAGGTTAAGGCTTAGGCTACAGGTTATTGTATGGGTTAGGGTACGGCGCAGGGTATGGCTAACGGTTAGGGTTAGGGTTAGGGTTAGAGTTAGGGTACGGCTTAGGGTACGGGTTAGGGTACGGGTGAGGGTACGGCGTAGGGTATGGGTTAGGGTTAGGGTTAGGGTTAGGGTTAGTGTTAGTGTTAGGGTTAGGGTACGGCTTAGCGTATGGGATAGGGTACGGGTGAGGGTACGGCGTAGGGTAGGGGTTAGGGTTAGAGTTAGGGTTAGGGTTGGGGTTAGGGTATGGCTTAGGGAACGGGTGAGGGTATGGGTGAGGATACAGCATAGGGTATTGGTTAGGGTTAGGGTACGGCTTAGGTTACGGTTTAGGGTACGTGTTAGGGTATGGCGTACGGTATGGGTTAGGGTTAGGGTTAGGGTTAGGGTTAGGGTTAGGGTACGGCTGAGGGTACGTGTTAGGGTACGGGTGAGGTTACGGCGTAGGGTATAGTTTAGGGTTAGGGTTAGGGTTAGGGTTAGGGTTAGTGTACGGCTTAGGGTACGGGTGAGGGTATGGGTGAGGATATTGCGTAGGGTATTGGTTAGGGTTACGGTACGTCTTAGGATACGGGCTAGGGTACGGGTGAGGGTACGGCGTAGGTTATGGGTTAGGGTTAGGGTTAGTGTTAGGGTTATGGTACGGCTTAGGTTATGGGATAGGGTACAGGTGAGGGTATGGCATAGGGTAGGGTTTAGGGTTAGGGTTAGGGTTAGGTTTAGGGTTAGGGTACGGCTTAGGTACGGGTGAGGGTATGGGTGAGGATACTGCATAGGGTATTGGTTAGGGTTAGGGTACGGCTTAGGATATGGGTTAGGGTACATGTTAGGGTATGGCGTACGGTATGGGTTAGGGTTAGGGTTAGGGTTAGGTTTAGGGTACGACTTAGGGTACGGGTTACGGTACGAGTGAGGGTATGGCGTAGTGTATAGGTTAGGGTTAGGGTTAGGGTTAGGGTACGGCTTAGGGTACGGGTTAGGGTACGGGTGAGGTTACGGAGTAGGGTATAGTTTAGGGTTAGGGTTAGGGTTAGGGTACGGCTTAGGATATGGGTTAGGGTACGGGTGAGGGTACGGCGTAGCGTATGGTTTAGGGTTAGGGTTAGGGTTAGTGTACGGCTTAGGGTACGGGTTAGGGTACGGGTGAGGGTACGGTGTAGGTTATGGGTTAGGGTTAGGGTTAGGGTTAGGGTTAGTTTTAGGGTTAGGGATTGGTTTAGGGTACGGGTTAGGATTAGCATACGTGTTCGGGTTAGGGTTTTGGTTAGGGTTAGGGTACGCGTTAGGGTTAGGGTATGGGTTAGGTTTAGGGTACACTTTAGGATTAGGGTATTTATTAAACCTATCCCACTCTCTAGATACCACTTAGCACGTAAAGGAATATTATTTGGGGTTCAGCCATGGAGAAGATTTTAGTCACTAGGATAAGATAAAGAATAAACACATTATAAAAAAATCACATAAGGTTTTCTTTTTAACCTGTTCCTTAAAACACTAGTGTTTAGGAAATCTAATGGAGGCAAAAGCAGTAAAGGGTAGTTTAGGGTTAGGGTTAGGGTTAGGGTTAGGGTAGGGCTTAGGATACGGGTGAGGGTACTGGTGAGGGTACTGCGTAGGTTATTGGTTAGGGTTAGGGTACGGCTTAGGATACGGGTTAGGATATGGGTTAGGTTACGGCGTTGGGTATGGGTGGGGGTTAGGGTTAGGGTTAGGGTAAGGCTTTGGGTACGGGTGAGGGTACGGGTGAGGGTACGGCGTAGGGTAGAGGTTAGGGTTAGGTTTAGGATTAGGGTACGGCTTAGGATACGGGTTAGGGTATGGGTGAGGGTACGGCGTAGCGTATGGGTTAGGGTTAGGGTTAGGTTTAGGGTTAGTTTTAGGGTTAGGGATTGGTTTAGGGTACGGGTTAGGATTAGCGTACGTGTTAGGGTTAGGGTTTGGGTTAGGGTTAGGGTACGCATTAGGGTTAGGGTATGGGTTAGGGTTAGGGTACACGTTAGGATTAGGGTATTTATTAAACCTATCCCACTCTCTAGATACCACTTAGCACGTAAAGGAATATTATTTAGGGTCCAGCCATGGAGAAGATTTTCGTCACTAGGATAAGATAAAGAATAAACACATTATAAAAAAATCACATTAGGATTTTCTTTTTAACCTGTTCCTTAAAACACTAGTGCTTAGGAAATCTAATGGAGGCAAGAGCAGTCAAGGGAAGTTTAGGGTTAGGGTTAGGGTTAGGGTTAGTGTTAGGGTTAGGGTACGGCTTAGGGTATGGGATAGGGTATGGGTGAGGGTACGGCATAGGGTAGGGTTTAGGGTTAGGGTTAGGGTTAGGGTATGGCTTAGGGTACGGGTGAGGGTACTGTGTAGGTCATTGGTTAGGGTTAGGTTAAGGCTTAGGATACAGGTTATTGTATTGATTAGGGTACGCAGGGTATGGGTAAGGGTTAGGGTTAGGGTTAGGGTTAGAGTTAGGGTACGGCTTAGGGTACGAGTTAGGGAACGGGTGAGGGTACGGCGTAGTGTATAGGTTAGGGTTAGGGTTAGGGTACGGCTTAGGGTACGGATTAGGTTATGGGCGAAGGTACGGCGTAGGGTATGGGTTAGAGTTAGGGTTAGGGTTAGTGTTACTGTTACGGTTAGGGTACGGCTTAGCGTATGGGATAGGGTACGGGTGAGGGTACGGCGTAGGGTAGGGGTTAGGGTTAGGGTTAGGGTTAGGGTTAGGGTATGGCTTAGGGTACGGGTGAGGGTACGGGTGAGGGTACTGCGTAGGGTATTGGTTAGGGTTAGGGTACGGCTTAGGATACGTGTTAGGGTACGGGTTAGGGTACGGCGTAGAGTGTGGGTTAGGGTTAGGGTTAGTGTTAGGGTTAGGGTTACGGTACGTCTTAGGGTACGTGTTAGGGTACGGGTGAGGGTACGGCGTAGGTTATGGGTTAGGGTTAGGGTTAGGGTTAGGGTTAGGGTACGGCTTAGGATACGGGTTAGGGTACGGGTGAGGGTACGGCGTAGGTTATGGGTTAGGGTTAGGGTTAGTGTTAGGGTTATGGTACGGCTTAGGTTATGGGAAAGGGTACAGGTGAGGGTATGGCATAGGGTAGGTGTTAGGGTTAGGGTTAGGGTTAGGGTTAGGTTTAGGGTACGGCTTAGGGTACGGGTGAGGGTATGGGTGAGGATACTGCGTAGGGTATTGGTTAGGGTTAGGGTACGGCTTAGGATATGGGTTAGGGTACGTGTTAGGGTATGGCGTACGGTATGGGTTAGGGTTAGGGTTAGGGTTAGGGTTACGGTTAGGGTTAGGGTACGGCTTAGGGTTCGGGTTAGGGTACGGGTGAGGTTACGGCGTAGGGTATAGTTTAGGGTTAGGGTTAGGGTTAGGGTACGGCTTAGGATACGGGTTAGGGTACGGGTGAGGGTACGGCGTAGCGTATGGTTTAGGGTTAGGGTTAGGGTTAGGGTACGGCTTAGGGTACGGGTTAGGGTACGGGTGAGGGTATGGTGTAGTGTATAGGTTAGGGTTAGGGTTAGGGTTACGGTATGGCTTAGGGTACGGGTGTGGGTACGGGTGAGGGTACTGTGTAGGGTATTGGTTATGGTTAGGGTACGGCTTAGAATACGGGTTAGGGTACGGGTTAGGGTACAGCGTAGGGTATGTGTTAGGGTTAGGGTTAGGGTTAGGGTTAGGGTTAGGGTACGGCTTAGGGTACGGGTTAGGGTACGGGTGAGGGTACGGCGTAGTGTATAGGTTAGGGTTAGGGTTAGGGTTAGGGTACGGCTTAGGGTACGGGTTAGGGTACGGGTGAGGGTATGGCGTAGTGTATAGGTTAGGGTTAGGGTTAGGGTTAGGGTACGGCTTAGGGTATGGGATAGGGTACGGGTGAGCGTACGACGTAGGATAGGGGTTAGGTTTAGGGTTAGGGTTAGTGTTAGGGTTAGGGTACGGCTTAGGGTATGGGATAGGTTACGGGTGAGGGTACGGCGTAGGGTAGGGGTTAGGGTTAGGTTTAGGGTTAGTGTTAGGTTTAGGGTACCGCTTAGGGTATGGGATAGGGTACGGCGTAGGGTAGCGGTTAGGGTTAGGGTTAGGGTTAGGGTTAGGGTACGGCTTAGGATACGGGTTAGGGTACGGGTGAGGGTACGGCGTAGGTTATGGGTTAGGGTTAGGGTTAGGGTTAGGGTTAGTTTTAGGGTTAGGGATTGGTTTAGGGTAGGGGTTAGGATTAGCATACTTGTTCGGGTTAGGGTTTTGGTTAGGGTTAGGGTACGCGTTAGGGTTAGGGTATGGGTTAGGTTAAGGGTACACGTTAGGATTAGGGTATTTATTAAACCTATCCCACTCTCTAGATACCACTTAGCACGTAAAGGAATATTATTTGGGGTTCAGCCATGGAGAAGATTTTCGTCACTAGGATAAGATAAAGAATAAACACATTATAAAAAAATCACATAAGGTTTTCTTTTTAACCTGTTCCTTAAAACACTAGTGTTTAGGAAATCTAATGGAGGCAAAAGCAGTCAAGGGTAGTTTAGGGTTAGGGTTAGGGTTAGGGTTAGGGTAGGGCTTAGGATACGGGTGAGGTTACTGGTGAGGGTACTGCGTAGGTTATTGGTTAGGGTTAGGGTACGGCTTAGGATACGGGTTAGGATATGGGTTAGGTTACGGCGTTGGATATGGGTGAGGGTTAGGGTTAGGGTTAGGGTAAGGCTTTGGGTACGGGTTAGGGTACGGGTGAGGGTACGGCGTAGGGTAGAGGTTAGGGTTAGGTTTAGGGTTAGGGTACGGCTTAGGATACAGGTTAGGGTATGGGTGAGGGTACGGCGTAGCGTATGGGTTAGGGTTAGGGTTAGGGTTAGTTTTAGGGTTAGGGATTGGTATAGGGTATGGGTTAGGATTAGCGTACGTGTTAGGGTTAGGGTTTGGGTTAGGGTTAGGGTACGCGTTAGGGTTAGGGTATGGGTTAGGGTTAGGGTACGCGTTAGGATTAGGGTATTTATTAAACCTATCCCACTCTGTAGATACCACTTAGCACGTAAAGGAATATTATTTAGGGTACAGCCATTGAGAATATTTTCGTCACTAGGATAAGATAAAGAATAAACACATTATAAAAAAATCACATTAGGATTTTCTTTTTAACCTGTTCCTTAAAACACTAGTGCTTAGGAAATCTAATGGAGGCAAAAGCAGTCAAGGGTAGTTTAGGGTTAGGGTTAGGGTTAGTGTTAGGGTTAGGGTACGGCTTAGGGTATGGGATAGGGTATGGGTGAGGGTACGGCATAGGGTAGGGTTTAGGGTTAGGGTTAGTGTTAGGGTTAGGGTTAGGGTATGGCTTAGGGTACGGGTGAGGGTACTGTGTAGGTCATTGGTTAGGGTTAGGTTAAGGCTTAGGATATAGTTTATTGTATGGGTTAGGGTACGGCGCAGGGTATGGCTAAGGGTTAGGGTTAGGGTTAGGGTTAGAGTTAGGGTACGGCTTAGGGTACGGGTTAGGGTACGGGTGAGGGTACGGCGTAGTGTATAGGTTAGGGTTAGGATTAGGGTACGGCTTAGGGTACGGGTTAGGTTACGGGTGAGGGTACGGCGTAGGGTATGGGTTAGGGTTAGGGTTAGGGTTAGTGTTAGAGTTAGCGTTAGGGTACGGCTTAGCGTATGGGATAGGGTACGGGTGAGGGTACGGCGTAGGGTAGGGGTTAGGGTTAGAGTTAGGGTTAGGGTTGGGGTTAGGGTACGGCTTAGGGTACGGGTGAGGGTACGGGTGAGGGTACTGCGTAGGGTATTGGTTAGGGTTAGGATATGGCTTAGGATACGGGTTAGGGTACGGGTTAGGGTATGGCTTAGGGTATGGGTTAGGGTTAGGGTTAGGGTTAGGGTTAGGGTACGGCTTAGGATACGGGTTAGGGTACGGGTGAGGGTACGGCGTAGCGTATGGGTTAGGGTTAGGTTTAGGGTACGTCTTAGGCTACGGGTTAGGGTACGGGTGAGGGTACGGCGTAGGGTAAGGGTTAGGGTTAGGTTTAGGGTTAGGGTTAGTTTTAGGGTTAGGGATTGGTTTAGGGTACGGGTTAGGATTAGCGTACGTGTTAGGGTTAGGTTTTGGGATAGGGTTAAGGTACGCGTTAGGGTTAGGGTACACGTTAGGATTAGGGTATTTATTAAACCTATCCCACTCTCTAGATACCACTTAGCACGTAAAGGAATATTATTAGGGATCCAGCCATGGAGAAGATTTTAGTCACTAGGATAAGATAAAGAATAAACACATTATAAAAAAATCACATTAGGATTTTCTTTTTAACCTGTTCCTTAAAACACTAGTGCTTAGGAAATCTAATAGAGGCAAAAGCAATCAAGGGTAGTTTAGGGTTAGGGTTAGGGTTAGGGTTAGTGTTAGGGTTAGGGTACGGCTTAGGGTATGGGATAGGGTACGGGTGAGGGTACGGCGTAGGGTAGGGGTTAGGGTTAGGGTTAGGGTTATGGTTAGGGTATGGCTTAGGGTACGGGTGAGGGTACGGGTGAGGGTACTGCGTAGGGTATTGGTTAGGGTTAGGGTACGGCTTAGGATACGTGTTAGGGTACGGGTTAGGGTACGGCGTAGAGTGTGGGTTAGGGTTAGGGTTAGTGTTAGGGTTAGGTTTACGGTACGTCTTAGGGTACGTGTTAGGGTACGGGTGAGGGTACGGCGTAGGTTATGGGTTAGGGTTAGGGTTAGGGTTAGGGTACGGCTTAGGATACGGGTTAGGGTATGGGTGAGGGTACGGCGTAGGTTATGGATTAGGGTTAGGGTTAGTGTTAGGGTAATGGTACGGCTTAGGTTATGGGATAGGGTACAGGTGAGGGTATGGCATAGGGTAGGGGTTAGGGTTAGGTTTAGGGTTAGGGTTAGGGTTAGGGTACGCCTTAGGGTACGGGTGAGGGTATGGGTGAGGATACTGCGTAGTGTATTGGTTAGGGTTAGGGTACGGCTTAGGATACGGGTTAGGGTACGTGTTAGGGTATGGCGTACGATATGGGTTAGGGTTAGGGTTAGGGTTAGGGTTAGGGTTAGGGTTAGGGTACGGCTTAGGGTACGGGTTAGGGTACGGGTGAGGTTACGGCGTAGGGTATAGTTTAGGGTTAGGGTTAGGGTTAGGGTACGGCTTAGGGTACGGGTTAGGGTACGGGTGAGGGTATGGCGTAGTGTATAGGTTAGGGTTAGGGTTAGGGTTAGGGTATGGCTTAGGGTACGGGTGAGGGTACGGGTGAGGGTACTGTGTAGGGTATTGGTTATGGTTAGGGTACGGCTTAGAATACGGGTTAGGGTACGGTTTAGGGTACGGCGTAGGGTATGGGTTAGGGTTAGGGTTAGGGTTAGGTTTAGGGTTAGTGTTAGGTTTAGGGTACCGCTTAGGGTATGGGATAGGGTACGGCATAGGGTAGCGGTTAGGGTTAGGGTTAGGGTTAGGGTAGGGCTTAGGATACGGGTGAGGTTACTGGTGAGGGTACTGCGTAGGTTATTGGTTAGGGTTAGGGTGCGGCTTAGGATACGGGTTAGGATATGGGTTAGGTTACGGCGTTGGGTATGGGTGAGGGTTAGGGTTAGGGTAAGGCTTTGGGTACGGGTTAGGGTACGGGTGAGGGTACGGCGTAGGGTAGAGGTTAGGGTTAGGTTTAGGGTTAGGGTACGGCTTAGGATACGGGTTAGGGTATGGGTGAGGGTACGGCTTAGCGTATGGGTTAGGGTTAGGGTTAGGGTTAGGGTTAGTTTTAGGGTTAGGGATTGGTTTAGGGTACGGGTTAGGATTAGCGTACGTGTTAGGGTTAGGGTTTGGGTTAGGGTTAGGGTACGCGTTAGGGTTAGGGTATGGGTTAGGGTTAGGGTACGCGTTAGGATTAGGTTATTTATTAAACCTATCCCACTCTCTAGATACCACTTAGCACGTAAAGGAATATTATTTAGGGTCCAGCCATGGAGAATATTTTCGTCACTAGGATAAGATAAAGAATAATCACATTATAAAAAAATCACATTAGGATTTTCTTTTTAACCTGTTCCTTAAAACACTACTGCTTAGGAAATCTAATGGAGGCAAAAGCAGTCAAGGGTAGTTTAGGGTTAGGGTTAGGGTTAGGGTTAGTGTTAGGGTTAGGGTACGGCTTAGGGCATGGGACAGGGTATGGGTGAGGGTACGGCATAGGGTAGGGTTTAGGGTTAGGGTTAGTGTTAGGGTTAGGGTTAGGGTATGGCTTAGGGTACGGGTGAGGGTACTGTGTAGGTCATTGGTTAGGGTTAGGTTAAGGCTTAGGATACAGGTTATTGTATGGGTTAGGGTACGGCGCAGGGTATGGGTAAGGGTTAGGGTTAGGGTTAGGGTTAGAGTTAGGGTACGGCTTAGGGTACGGGTTAGGGTACGGGTGAGGGTATGGCGTAGTGTATAGGTTAGGGTTAGGGTTAGGGTACGGCTTAGGGTACGGGTTAGGTTACGGGTGAGGGTACGGCGTAGCGTATGGGTTAGGGTTAGGGTTAGGTTTAGTGTTAGTGTTAGGGTTAGGGTACGGCTTAGCGTATGGGATAGGGTACGGGTGAGGGTACGGCGTAGGGTAGGGGTTAGGGTAAGAGTTAGGGTTAGGGTTGGGGTTAGGGTACGGCTTAGGGTACGGGTGAGGGTACGGGTGAGGGTACTGCGTAGGGTATTGGTTAGGGTTAGGATACGGCTTAGGATACGGGTTAGGATACGGGTTAGGGTATGGCGTAGGGTATGGGTTAGGGTTAGGGTTAGGGTTAGGGTTAGGGTTAGGGTACGGCTTAGGATACCGGTTAGGGTACGGGTGAGGGTACGGCGTAGCGTATGGGTTAGGGTTAGGGTTAGGGTACGTCTTAGGCTACGGGTTAGGGTACGGGTGAGGGTACGGCGTAGGGTAAGGGTTAGGGTTAGTGTTAGGGTTAGGGTTAGTTTTAGGGTTAGGGATTGGTTTAGGGTACGGCTTAGGATTAGCGTACGTGTTAGGGTTAGGTTTTGGGTTAGGGTTAGGGTACGCGTTAGGGTTAGGGTATGGGTTAGGGTTAGGGTACACGTTAGGATTAGGGTATTTATTAAACCTATCCCACTCTCTAGATACCACTTAGCACGTAAAGGAATATTATTAGGGATCCAGCCATGGAGAAGATTTTAGTCACTAGGATAAGATAAAGAATAAACACATTATAAAAAAATCACATTAGGATTTTCTTTTTAACCTGTTCCTTAAAACACTAGTGCTTAGGAAATCTAATAGAGGCAAAAGCAATCAAGGGTAGTTTAGGGTTAGGGTTAGGGTTAGGGTTAGTGTTACGGTTAGGGTACGGCTTAGGGTATGGGATAGGGTACGGGTGAGAGTACGGCGTAGGGTAGGGGTTAGGGTTAGGGTTAGGGTTATGGTTAGGGTATGGCTTAGGGTACGGGTGAGGGTACGGGTGAGGGTACGGGTGAGGGTACTGCGTAGGGTATTGGTTAGGGTTAGGGTACGGCTTAGGATACGTGTTAGGGTACGGGTTAGGGTACGGCGTAGAGTTTGGGTTAGGGTTAGGGTTAGTGTTAGTGTTAGGGTTAGGGTACGGCTTAGCGTATGGGATAGGGTACAGGTGAGGGTACGGCGTAGGGAAGGGGTTAGGGTTAGAGTTAGGGTTAGGGTTGGGGTTAGGGTAAGGCTTAGGGTACGGGTGAGGGTACTGCGTAGGGTATTGGTTAGGGTTAGGATATGGCTTAGGATACGGGTTAGGGTACGGGTTAGGGTATGGCGTAGGGTATGGGTTAGGGTTAGGGTTAGGGTTAGGGTTAGGCTTAGGGTACGGCTTAGGATACGGGTTAGGGTACGTGTGAGGGTACGGCGTAGTGTATGGTTTAGGGTTAGGGTTAGGGTACGTCTTAGGGTACGGGTTAGGGTACGGGTGAGGGTACGGTGTAGGGTAAGGGTTAGGGTTAGGGTACGGGTTAGGGTTAGTTTTAGGGTTAGGGTTTGGTTTAGGGTACGGGTTAGGATTAGCGTACGTGTTAGGGTTAGGTTTTGGGTTAGGGTTAGGGTACGCGTTAGGGTTAGGATATGGGTTAGGGTTAGGGTACACGTTAGGATTAGGGTATTTATTAAACCTATCCCACTCTCTAGATACCACTTAGCACGTAAAGGAATATTATTAGGGATACAGCCATGGAGAAGATTTTAGTCACTAGGATAAGATAAAGAATAAACACATTATAAAAAAATCACATTAGTATTTTCTTTTTAACCTGTTCCTTAAAACACTAGTGCTTAGGAAATCTAATAGAGGCAAAAGCAATCAAGGGTAGTTTAGGGTTAGGGTTAGGGTTAGGGTTAGTGTTAGGTTTAGGGTACGGCTTAGGGTATGGGATAGGGTACGGGTGACGGTACGGCGTAGTGTAGGGGTTAGGGTTAGGGTTAGGGTTAGGGTACGGCTTAGGGTACGGGTTAGGGTACGGGTGAGGTTATGGCGTAGGGTATAGTTTAGGGTTAGGGTTAGGGTTAGGGTACGGCTTAGGGTACGGGTTAGGGTACGGTTGAGGATACTGTGTAGGGTATTGGTTATGGTTAGGGTACGGCTTAGAATACGGGTTAGGGTACGGTTTAGGTTACGGCGTAGGGTATGGGTTAGGGTTAGGGTTCGGGTTAGGGTTAGGGTTAGGGTACGGCTTAGGGTACGGGTTAGGGTATGGGTGAGGGTTCGGCGTAGTGTATAGGTTAGGGTTAGGGTTAGGGTTAGGGTACGGCTTAGGTTATGGGATAGGGTACGGGTGAGGGTACGGCGTAGGGTAGGGGTTAGGGTTAGGTTTAGGGTTAGTGTTAGGTTTAGGGTACCGCTTAGGGTATGGGATAGTGTACGGCGTAGGGTAGTGGTTAGGGTTAGGGTTAGGGTTAGGGTACGGCTTAGGATACGGGTTAGGGTACGGGTGAGGGTGCGGCGTAGCGTATGGGTTAGGGTTAGGGTTAGGGTTAGGGTACGGCTTAGGTTATGGGATAGTGTACAGGTGAGGGTATGGCATAGGGTATGGGTTAGGGTTAGGGTTAGGGTTAGGGTTAGGGTACGGCTTAGGGTACGGGTGAGTGTATGGGTGAGGATACTGCGTAGGGTATTGGTTAGGGTTACGGTACGTCTTAGGATACGGGTTAGGGTACGGGTGAGTGTACGGCGTAGGTTATGGGTTAGGGTTAGGGTTAGTGTTACTGTTAGGGTTAGGGTACGGCTTAGCGTATGGGATAGGGTACGGGTGAGGGTACGGCATAGGGTAGGGGTTAGGGTTAGGGTTAGGGTTAGGGTATGGCTTAGGGTACGGGTGAGGGTACGGGTGAGGGTACTGCGTAGGGTATTGGTTAGGGTTAGGGTACGGCTTAGGATACGTGTTAGGGTACGGGTTAGGGTACGGCGTAGAGTGTGGGTTAGGGTTAGGGTTAGTGTTAGGGTTAGGGTTACGGTACGTCTTAGGGTACGTGTTAGGGTACGGGTGAGGGTACGGCGTAGGTTATGGGTTAGGGTTAGGGTTAGTGTTAGGGTTAGGGTACGGCTTAGGGTACGGGTGAGGGTATGGGTGAGGATACTGCGTAGGGTATTGGTTAGGGTTAGGGTACGTCTTAGGATACGGGTTAGGGTACGTGTTAGGGTATGGCGTACGGTATGTGTTAGGGTTAGGGTTAGGGTTAGGGTTAGGGTTAGGGTTAGGGTTAGGGTACGGCTTAGGGTACGGGTTAGGGTACGGGTGAGGTTACGGCGTAGGGTATAGTTTAGGGTTAGGGTTAGGGTTAGGGTACGGCTTAGGATACGGGTTAGGGTACGGGTGAGGGTATGGCGTAGCGTATGGTTTAGGGTTAGGGTTAGGGTTAGGGTACGGCTTAGGGTACGGGTTAGGGTACGGGTGAGGGTATGGTGTAGTGTATAGGTTAGGGTTAGGGTTAGGGTTAGGGTATGGCTTAGGGTACGTGTGAGGGTACGGGTGAGGGTACTGTGTAGGGTATTGGTTATGGTTAGGGTACGGCTTAGAATACGGGTTAGGGTACGGGTTAGGGTACGGCGTAGGGTATAGTTTAGGGTTAGGGTTAGGGTTAGCGTACGGCTTAGGATACGGGTTAGGGTACGGGTGAGGGTACGGCGTAGTGTATAGGTTAGGGTTAGGGTTAGGGTTAGGGTACGGCTTAGGGTAAGGGTTAGGGTACGGGTGAGGGTATGGCGTAGTGTATAGGTTAGGGTTAGGGTTAGGGTTAGGGTACGGCTTAGGGTATGGGATAGGGTACGGGTGAGGGTACGGCGTAGGGTAGGGGTTAGGTTTAGGGTTAGGGTTAGTGTTAGGGTTAGGGTACGGCTTAGGGCATGGGATAGGTTACGGGTGAGGGTACGGCGTAGGGTAGGGGTTAGGGTTAGGTTTAGGGTTAGTGTTAGGTTTAGGGTACCGCTTAGGGTATGGGATAGGGTACGGCGTAGGGTAGCGGTTAGGGTTAGGGTTAGGGTACGGCTTAGGATACGGTTTAGGGTACGGGTGAGGGTACGGCGTAGGTTATGGGTTAGGGTTAGGGTTAGGGTTAGGGTTAGGGTTAGGGTTAGTTTTAGGGTTAGGGATTGGTTTAGGGTACGGGTTAGGATTAGCATACTTGTTCGGGTTAGGGTTTTGGTTAGGGTTAGGGTACGCGTTAGGGTTAGGGTATGGGTTAGGTTTAGGGTACACGTTAGGATTAGGGTATTTATTAAACCTATCCCGCTCTCTAGATACCACTTAGCACGTAAAGGAATATTATTTGGAGTTCAGCCATGGAGAAAATTTTAGTCACTAGGATAAGATAAAGAATAAACACATTATAAAAAAATCACATAAGGTTTTCTTTTTAACCTGTTCCTTAAAACACTAGTGTTTAGGAAATCTAATGGAGGCAAAAGCAGTAAAGGGTAGTTTAGGGTTAGGGTTAGGGTTAGGGTTAGGGTAAGGCTTTGGGTACGGGTTAGGGTACGGGTGAGGGTACAGCGTAGGGTAGGGGTTAGGGTTAGGTTTAGGGTTAGGGTACGGCTTAGGATACGGGTTAGGGTATGGTTGAGGGTACGGCGTAGCGTATGGGTTAGGGTTAGGGTTAGGGTTAGGGTTAGTTTTAGGGTTAGGGATTGGTTTAGGGTACGGGTTAGGATTAGCGTACGTGTTAGGGTTAGGGTTTGGGTTAGGGTTAGGGTACGTGTTAGGGTTAGGGTATGGGTTAGGGTTAGGGTACACGTTATGATTAGGGTATTTATTAAACCTATCCCACTCTCTGGATACCACTTAGCACGTAAAGGAATATTATTTGGGGTCCAGCCATGGAGAAGATTTTAGTCACTAGGATAAGATAAAGAATAAACACATTATAAAAAAATCACATTAGGATTTTCTTTTTAACCTGTTCTTTAAAACACTAGTGTTTAGGAAATCTAAAGGAGGCAAAAGCAGTAAAGGGTAGTTTAGGGTTAGGGTTAGGGTTAGGGTTAGGGTAGGGCTTAGGATACGGGTGAGGGTACTGGTGAGGGTACTGCGTAGGTTATTGGTTAGGGTTAGGGTACGGCTTAGGATACGGGTTAGGATATGGGTTAGGTTACGGCGTTGGGTATGGGTGAGGGTTAGGGTTAGGGTTAGGGTAAGGCTTTGGGTACGGGTTAGGGTACGGGTGAGGGTACGGCGTAGGGTAGAGGTTAGGGTTAGGTTTAGGGTTAGGGTACGGCTTAGGATACGGGTTAGGGTATGGGTGAGGGTACGGCGTAGCGTATGGGTTAGGGTTAGGGTTAGGGTTAGGGTTAGTTTTAGGGTTAGGGATTGGTTTAGGGTACGGGTTAGGATTAGTGTAAGTGTTAGGGTTAGGGTTTGGGTTAGGGTTAGGGTACGCAATAGGGTTAGGGTGTGGGTTAGGGTTAGGGTACACGTTAGGATTAGGGTATTTATTAAACCTATCCCACTCTCTAGATACCATTTAGCACGTAAAGGAATATTATTTAGGGTCCAGCCATGGAGAAGATTTTCGTTACTAGGATAAGATAAAGAATAAACACATTATAAAAAAATCACATTAGGATTTTCTTTTTAACCTGTTCCTTAAAACACTAGTGCTTAGGAAATCTAATGGAGGCAAAAGCAGTCAAGGGTAGTTTAGGGTTAGGGTTAGGGTTAGGGTTAGTGTTAGGGTTAGGGTACGGCTTAGGGTATGGGATAGGGTACGGGTGAGGGTACGGCGTAGGGTAGGGGTTAGGGTTAGGGTTAGTGTTAGGGTTAGGGTTAGGGTATGGCTTAGGGTACGGGTGAGGGTACTGTGTAGGTCATTGGTTAGGGTTAGGTTAAGGCTTAGGATACAGGTTATTGTATGGGTTAGGGTACGGTGCAGGGTATGGGTAAGGGTTAGGGTTAGGGTTAGGGTTAGAGTTAGGGTACGGCTTAGGGTACGGGTTAGGGTACGGGTGAGGGTACGGCGTAGTGTATAGGTTAGGGTTAGGGTTAGGGTACGGCTTAGGGTACGGGTTAGGTTACGGGTGAGGGTACGGCGTAGGGTATGGGTTAGGGTTAGGGTTAGGGTTAGTGTTAGTGTTAGGGTTAGGGTACGGCTTAGCGTATGGGATAGGGTACGGGTGAGGGTACGGCGTAGGGTAGGGGTTAGGATTAGAGTTAGGGTTAGGGTTGGGGTTAGGGTACGGCTTAGGGTACGGGTGAGGGTACGGGTGAGGGTACTGCGTAGTGTATGGGTTAGGGTTAGTGTTAGGGTACGTCTTAGGGTACGGGTTAGGGTACGGGTGAGGGTACGGTGTAGGGTAAGGGTTAGGGTTAGGGTTAGGGTTAGGGTTAGTTTTAGGGTTAGGGTTTGGTTTAGGGTACGGGTTAGGATTAGCGTACGTGTTAGGGTTAGCTTTTGGGTTAGGGTTAGGGTACGCGTTAGGGTTAGGGTATGGGTTAGGGTTAGGGTACACGTTAGGATTAGGGTATTTATTAAACCTATCCCACTCTCTAGATACCACTTAGCACGTAACGAATATTATTAGGGATACAGCCATGGAGAAGATTTTAGTCACTAGGATAAGATAAAGAATAAACACATTATAAAAAAATCACATTAGTATTTTCTTTTTAACCTGTTCCTTAAAACACTAGTGCTTAGGAAATCTTATAGAGGCAAAAGCAATCAAGGGTAGTTTAGGGTTAGGGTTAGGGTTAGGGTTAGTGTTAGGTTTAGGGTACGGCTTAGGGTATGGGATAGGGTACGGGTGAGGGTACGGCGTAGGGTAGGGGTTAGGGTTAGGGTTAGGGTTAGGGTACGGCTTAGGGTACGGGTGAGGGTACTGTTTAGGGTATTCGTTATGGTTAGGGTACGGCTTAGAATACGGGTTAGGGTACGGTTTAGGGTACGGCGTAGGGTATGGGTTAGGGTTAGGGTTAGGGTTAGGGTTAGGGTTAGGGTACGGCTTAGGGTACGGGTTAGGGTACGGGTGAGGGTACGGCGTAGGTTATGGGTTAGGGTTAGGGTTAGGGTTAGGGTTAGTTTTAGGGTTAGGGATTGGTTTAGGGTAAGGTTTAGGATTAGCATACTTGTTCGGGTTAGGGTTTTGGTTAGGGTTAGGGTACGCGTTAGGGTTAGGGTATGGGTTAGGTTTAGGGTACACGTTAGGATTAGGGTATTTATTAAACCTATCCCACTCTCTAGATACCACTTAGCACGTAAAGGAATATTATTTAGGGTCCAGCCATGGAGAAGATTTTCGTCACTAGGATAAGATAAAGAATAAACACATTATAAAAAAATCACATAAGGTTTTCTTTTTAACCTGTTCCTTAAAACACTCGTGCTTAGGAATTCTAATGGAGGCAAAAGCAGTCAAGGGTAGTTTAGGGTTAGGGTTAGGGTTAGGGTTAGTGTTAGGGTTAGGGTACGGCTTAGGGTATGGGATAGGGTATGGGTGAGGGTACGGCATAGGGTAGGGTTTAGGATTAGGGTTAGTGTTAGGGTTAGGGTTAGAGTATGGCTTAGGGTACGGGTGAGGGTACTGTGTAGGTCATTGGTTAGGGTTAGGTTAAGGCTTAGGATACAGGTTATTGTATGGGTTAGGGTACGGCGCAGGGTATGGGTAAGGGTTAGGGTTAGGGTTAGGGTTAGAGTTAGGGTACGGCTTAGGGTACGGGTTAGGGTACGGGTGAGGGTACGGCATAGTGTATAGGTTAGGGTTAGGGTTAGGGTACGGCTTAGGGTACGGGTTAGGTTATGGGTGAGTGTACGGCATAGGGTATGGTTTAGGGTTAGGGTTAGGGTTAGGGTTAGTGTTAGTGTTAGAGTTAGGGTACGGCTTAGCGTATGGGATAGGGTACGGGTGAGGGTACGGCGTAGGGTAGGGGTTAGGGTTAGAGTTAGGGTTAGGGTTGGGGTTAGGGTACGGCTTAGGGTACGGGTGAGGGTACGGGTGAGGGTACTGCGTAGGGTATTGGTTAGGTTTAGGATACGGCTTAGGATACGGGTTAGGGTACGGGTTAAGGTATGGCGTAGGGTATGGGTTAGGGTTAGGGTTAGGGTTAGTGTTAGGGTTAGGGTTAGGGTTAGGGTACGGCTTAGGATACGGGTTAGGGTATGGGTGAAGGTACGGCGTAGCGTATGGTTTACGGTTAGGGTTAGGGTTAGGGTTAGGGTACGGCTTAGGTTATGGAATAGGGTACAGGTGAGGGTATGGCATAGGGTATGGGTTAGGGTTAGGGTTAGGGTGAGGGTTAGGGTACGGCTTAGGGTACGGGTGAGGGTATGGGTAAGGATACTGCGTAGGGTATTGGTTAGGGTTACGGTACGTCTTAGGATACGGGTTAGGGTACGGGTGAGGGTATGGCGTAGGTTATGGGTTAGGGTTAGGGTTAGTGTTACTGTTAGGGTTAGGGTACGGCTTAGCGTATGGGATAGGGTACGGGTGAGGGTACGGCGTAGGGTAGGGGTTAGGGTTAGGGTTAGGGTTAGGGTTAGGGTATGGCTTAGGGTTAGGGTGAGGGTACGGGTGAGGGTACTGCGTAGGGTATTGGTTAGGGTTAGGGTACAGCTTAGGATACGTGTTAGGGTACGGGTTAGGTTACGGCGTAGAGTGTGGGTTAGGGTTAGGGTTAGTGTTAGGGTTAGGGTTACGGTACGTCTTAGGGTACGTGTTAGGGTACGGGTGAGGGTACGGCGTAGGTTATGGGTTAGGGTTAGGGTTAGGGTTAGGGTTAGGGTACGGCTTAGGATACGGGTTAGGGTACGGGTGAGGGTACGGCGTAGCGTATGGGTTAGGGTTAGGGTTAGGGTTAGGGTATGGCTTAGGGTACGGGTTAGGGTACGGGTGAGGGTATGGTGTAGTGTATAGGTTAGGGTTAGGGTTAGGGTTAGGGTATGGCTTAGGGTACGGGTGAGGGTACGGGTGAGGGTACTGTGTAGGGTATTGGTTATGGTTAGGGTACGGCTTAGAATACGGGTTAGGGTACGGGTTAGGGTACGGCGTAGGGTATAGTTTAGGGTTAGGGTTAGGGTACAGCTTAGGATACGGGTTAGGGTACGGGTGAGGGTACGGCGTAGTGTATAGGTTAGGGTTAGGGTTAGGGTTAGGGTACGGCTTAGGGTAAGGGATAGGGTACGGGTGAGGGTACGGCGTAGGGTAGGGGTTAGGTTTAGGGTTAGGGTTAGTGTTAGGGTTAGGGTACGGCTTAGGGTATGGGATAGGTTAAGGGTGAGGGTACGGCGTAGGGTAGGGGTTAGGGTTAGGTTTAGGGTTAGTGTTAGGTTTAGGGTACCGCTTAGGGTATGGGATAGGGTACGGCGTAGGGTAGCGGTTAGGGTTAGGTTTAGGGTTAGGGTTAGGGTACGGCTTAGGATACGGTTTAGGGTACGGGTGAGAGTACGGCGTAGGTTATGGGTTAGGGTTAGGGTTAGGGTTAGGGTTAGGGTTAGTTTTAGGGTTAGGGATTGGTTTAGGGTACGGGTTAGGATTAGCATACTTGTTCGGGTTAGGGTTTTGGTTAGGGTTAGGGTACGCGTTAGGGTTAGGGTATGGGTTAGGTTTAGGGTACACGTTAGGCTTAGGGTATTTATTAAACCTATCCCACTCTCTAGATACCACTTAGCACGTAAAGGAATATTATTTGGGGTTCAGCCATGGAGAAAATTTTAGTCACTAGGATAAGATAAAGAATAAACACATTATAAAAAAATCACATAAGGTTTTCTTTTTAACCTGTTCCTTAAAACACTAGTGTTTAGGAAATCTAATGGAGGCAAAAGCAGTAAAGGGTAGTTTAGGGTTAGGGTTAGGGTTAGGGTTAGGGTAGGGCTTAGGATACGGGTGAGGTTACTGGTGAGGGTACTGCGTAGGTTATTGGTTAGGGTTAGGGTACGGCTTAGGATACGGGTTAGGATATGGGTTAGGTTACGGCGTTGGGTATGGGTGAGGGTTAGGGTTAGGGTTAGGGTAAGGCTTTGGGTACGGGTTAGGGTACGGGTGAGGGTACGGCGTAGGGTAGGGGTTAGGGTTAGGTTTAGGGTTAGGGTACGGCTTAGGATACGGGTTAGGGTATGGGTGAGGGTACGGCGTAGCGTATGGGTTAGGGTTAGGGTTAGGGTTAGGGTTAGTTTTAGGGTTAGGGATTGGTTTAGGGTACGGGTTAGGATTAGCGTACGTGTTAGGGTTAGGGTTTGGGTTAGGGTTAGGGTACGCGTTAGGGTTAGGGTATGGGTTAGGGTTAGGGTACGCGTTAGGATTAGGGTATTTATTAAACCTATCCCACTCTCTAGATACCACTTAGCACGTAAAGGAATATTATTTAGGGTCCAGCCATGGAGAAGATTTTAGTCACTAGGATAAGATAAAGAATAAACACATTATAAAAAAATCACATTAGGATTTTCTTTTTAACCTGTTCCTTAAAACACTAGTGCTTAGGAAATCTAATGGAGGCAAAAGCAGTCAAGGGTAGTTTAGGGTTAGGGTTAGGGTTAGGGTTAGTGTTAGGGTTAGGGTACGGCTTAGGGTATGGGATAGGGTATGGGTGAGGGTACGGCATAGGGTAGGGTTTAGGGTTAGGGTTAGTGTTAGGGTTAGGGTTAGGGTATGGCTTAGGGTACGGGTGAGGGTACTGTGTAGGTCATTGGTTAGGGTTAGGTTAAGGCTTAGGATACAGGTTATTGTATGGGTTAGGGTACGGCGCAGGGTATAGGTAAGGGTTAGGGTTAGGGTTAGGGTTAGAGTTAGGGTACGGCTTAGGGTACGGGTTAGGGTACGGGTGAGGGTACGGCGTAGTGTATACGTTAGGGTTAGGGTTAGGGTACGGCTTAGGGTACGGGTTAGGTTACGGGTGAGGGTACGGCGTAGGGTATGGGTTAGGGTTAGTGTTAGTGTTAGGGTTAGGGTACGGCTTAGCGTATGGGATAGGGTACGGGTGAGGGTACGGGTGAGGGTACGGGTGAGGGTACTGCGTAGGGTATTGGTTAGGGTTAGGATATGGCTTAGGATACGGGTTAGGGTACGGGTTAGGGTATGGCGTAGGGTATGGGTTAGGGTTAGGGTTAGGGTACGTCTTAGAGTACGGGTTAGGGTACGGGTGAGGGTACGGCGTAGGGTAAGGGTTAAGGTTAGGGTTAGGGTTAGGGTTAGTTTTAGGGTTAGCGATTGGTTTAGGGTACGGGTTAGGGTTAGGGTTAGGGTTAGGGTTAGGGTTAGGGTTAGGGTTAGGGTTAGGGTATGGGGTAGGGTTAGGGTACACGTTAGGATTAGGGTATTTATTAATCCTATCCCACTCTCTAGATACCACTTAGCACGTAAAGGAATATTATTAGGGATCCAGCCATGGAGAAGATTTTAGTCACTAGGATAAGATAAAGAATAAACACATTATAAAAAAATCACATTAGGATTTTCTTTTTAACCTGTTCCTTAAAACACTAGTGCTTAGGAAATCTAATAGAGGCAAAAGCAATCAAGGGTAGTTTAGGGTTAGGGTTAGGGTTAGGGTTAGTGTTAGGGTTAGGGTATGGCTTAGGGTACGGGTGAGGGTACGGGTGAGGGTACTGGGTAGGGTATTGGTTAGGGTTAGGGTACGGCTTAGGATACGTGTTAGGGTACGGGTTAGGGTACGGCGTAGAGTGTGGGTTAGGGTTAGGGTTAGTGTTAGGGGTAGGGTTACCGTACGTCTTAGGGTACGTGTTAGGGTACGGGTGAGGTTACGGCGTAGGTTATGGGTTAGGGTTAGGGTTAGGGTACGTCTTAGGATACGGGTTAGGGTATGGGTGAGGGTACGGCGTAGGTTATGGGTTAGGGTTATGGTTAGTGTTAGGGTTATGGTACGGCTTAGGTTATGGGATAGGGTACAGGTGAGGGTATGGCATAGGGTAGGGGTTAGGGTTAGGTTTAGGGTTAGGGTTAGGGTTAGGGTACGCCTTAGGGTACGGGTGGGGGTATGGGTGAGGATACTGCGTAGGGTATTGGTTAGGGTTAGGGTACGGCTTAGGATACGGGTTAGGGTACGTGTTAGGGTATGGCGTACGCTATGGGTTAGGGTTAGGGTTAGGGTTAGGGTTAGGGTTAGGGTACGGCTTAGGGTACGGGTTAGGGTACGGGTGAGGTTACGGCGTAGGGTATAGTTTAGGGTTAGGGTTAGGGTTAGGGTACGGCTTAGGGTACGGGTTAGGGTACGGGTGAGGGTATGGCGTAGTGTATAGGTTAGGGTTAGGGTTAGGGTATGGCTTAGGGTACGGGTGAGGGTACGGGTGAGGGTACTGTGTAGGGTGTTGGTTATGGTTAGGGTACGGCTTAGGGTAAGGGTTAGGGTACGGGTGAGGGTATGGCATAGTGTATAGGTTAGGGTTAGGGTTAGGGTTAGGGTACGGCTTAGGGTATGGGATAGGGTACGGGTGAGGGTACGGCGTAGGGTAGGGGTTAGGTTTAGGGTTAGGGTTAGTGTTAGGGTTAGGGTACGGCTTAGGGTATGGGATAGGTTACGGGTGAGTTTACGGCGTAGGGTAGGGGTTAGGGTTAGGTTTAGGGTTAGTGTTAGGTTTAGGGTACCGCTTAGGGTATGGGATAGGGTACGGCGTAGGGTAGCGGTTAGGGTTAGGGTTAGGGTTAGGGTTAGGGTACGGCTTAGGATACGGTTTAGGGTACGGGTGAGGGTACGGCGTAGGTTATGGGTTAGGGTTAGGGTTAGGGTTAGGGTTAGGGTTAGGGTTAGTTTTAGGGTTAGGGATTGGTTTAGGGTACGGGTTAGGATTAGCATACTTGTTCGGGTTAGTGTTTTGGTTAGGGTTAGGGTACGCGTTAGGGTTAGGGTATGGGTTAGGTTTAGGGTACACGTTAGGCTTAGGGTATTTATTAAACCTATCCCACTCTCTAGATAACACTTAGCACGTAAAGGAATATTATTTGGGGATCAGCCATGGAGAAAATTTTAGTCACTAGGATAAGATAAAGAATAAACACATTATAAAAAAATCACATAAGGTTTTCTTTTTAACCTGTTCCTTAAAACACTAGTGTTTAGGAAATCTAATGGAGGCAAAAGCAGTAAAGGGTAGTTTAGGGTTAGGGTTAGGGTTAGGGTTAGGGTAGGGCTTAGGATACGGGTGAGGTTACTGGTGAGGGTACTGCGTAGGTTATTGGTTAGGGTTAGGGTACGGCTTAGGATACGGGTTAGGATATGGGTTAGGTTACGGCGTTGGGTATGGGTGAGGGTTAGGGTTAGGGTTAGGGTAAGGCTTTGGGTACGGGTTAGGGTACGGGTGAGGGTACGGCGTAGGGTAGGGGTTAGGGTTAGGTTTAGGGTTAGGGTACGGCTTAGGATACGGGTTAGGGTATGGGTGAGGGTTAGGGTTAGGGTTAGGGTTAGAGTTAGGGTACGGCTTAGGGTACGGGTTAGGGTACGGGTGAGGGTACGGCGTAGTGTATACGTTAGGGTTAGGGTTAGGGTACGGCTTAGGGTACGGGTTAGGTTACGGGTGAGGGTACGGCGTAGGGTATGGGTTAGGGTTAGGGTTAGGGTTAGTGTTAGTGTTAGGGTTAGGGTACGGCTTAGCGTATGGGATAGGGTACGGGTGAGGGTACGGCGTAGGGTATTGGTTAGGGTTAGGATATGGCTTAGGATACGGGTTAGGGTACGGGTTAGGGTATGGCGTAGGGTATGGGTTAGGGTTAGGGTTAGGGTACGTCTTAGAGTACGGGTTAGGGTACGGGTGAGGGTACGGCGTAGGGTAAGGGTTAAGGTTAGGGTTAGGGTTAGGGTTAGTTTTAGGGTTAGCGATTGGTTTAGGGTACGGGTTAGGGTTAGGGTTAGGGTTAGGGTTAGGGTTAGGGTTAGGGTTAGGGTTAGGGTTAGGGTATGGGGTAGGGTTAGGGTACACGTTAGGATTAGGGTATTTATTAATCCTATCCCACTCTCTAGATACCACTTAGCACGTAAAGGAATATTATTAGGGATCCAGCCATGGAGAAGATTTTAGTCACTAGGATAAGATAAAGAATAAACACATTATAAAAAAATCACATTAGGATTTTCTTTTTAACCTGTTCCTTAAAACACTAGTGCTTAGGAAATCTAATAGAGGCAAAAGCAATCAAGGGTAGTTTAGGGTTAGGGTTAGGGTTAGGGTTAGTGTTAGGGTTAGGGTATGGCTTAGGGTACGGGTGAGGGTACGGGTGAGGGTACTGGGTAGGGTATTGGTTAGGGTTAGGGTACGGCTTAGGATACGTGTTAGGGTACGGGTTAGGGTACGGCGTAGAGTGTGGGTTAGGGTTAGGGTTAGTGTTAGGGTTAGGGTTACCGTACGTCTTAGGGTACGTGTTAGGGTACGGGTGAGGGTACGGCGTAGGTTATGGGTTAGGGTTAGGGTTAGGGTACGTCTTAGGATACGGGTTAGGGTATGGGTGAGGGTACGGCGTAGGTTATGGGTTAGGGTTATGGTTAGTGTTAGGGTTATGGTACGGCTTAGGTTATGGGATAGGGTACAGGTGAGGGTATGGCATAGGGTAGGGGTTAGGGTTAGGTTTAGGGTTAGGGTTAGGGTTAGGGTACGCCTTAGGGTACGGGTGAGGGTATGGGTGAGGATACTGCGTAGGGTATTGGTTAGGGTTAGGGTACGGCTTAGGATACGGGTTAGGGTACGTGTTAGGGTATGGCGTACGCTATGGGTTAGGGTTAGGGTTAGGGTTAGGGTTAGGGTTAGGGTACGGCTTAGGGTACGGGTTAGGGTACGGGTGAGGTTACGGCGTAGGGTATAGTTTAGGGTTAGGGTTAGGGTTAGGGTACGGCTTAGGGTACGGGTTAGGGTACGGGTGAGGGTATGGCGTAGTGTATAGGTTAGGGTTAGGGTTAGGGTATGGCTTAGGGTACGGGTGAGGGTACGGGTGAGGGTACTGTGTAGGGTGTTGGTTATGGTTAGGGTACGGCTTAGGGTAAGGGTTAGGGTACGGGTGAGGGTATGGCGTAGTGTATAGGTTAGGGTTAGGGTTAGGGTTAGGGTACGGCTTAGGGTATGGGATAGGGTACGGGTGAGGGTACGGCGTAGGGTAGGGGTTAGGTTTAGGGTTAGGGTTAGTGTTAGGGTTAGGGTACGGCTTAGGGTATGGGATAGGTTACGGGTGAGTTTACGGCGTAGGGTAGGGGTTAGGGTTAGGTTTAGGGTTAGTGTTAGGTTTAGGGTACCGCTTAGGGTATGGGATAGGGTACGGCGTAGGGTAGCGGTTAGGGTTAGGGTTAGGGTTAGGGTTAGGGTACGGCTTAGGATACGGTTTAGGGTACGGGTGAGGGTACGGCGTAGGTTATGGGTTAGGGTTAGGGTTAGGGTTAGGGTTAGGGTTAGGGTTAGTTTTAGGGTTAGGGATTGGTTTAGGGTACGGGTTAGGATTAGCATACTTGTTCGGGTTAGGGTTTTGGTTAGGGTTAGGGTACGCGTTAGGGTTAGGGTATGGGTTAGGTTTAGGGTACACGTTAGGATTAGGGTATTTATTAAACCTATCCCACTCTCTAGATACCACTTAGCACGTAAAGGAATATTATTTGGAATTCAGCCATGGAGAAAATTTTAGTCACTAGGATAAGATAAGGAATAAACATATTATAAAAAAATCACATAAGGTTTTCTTTTTAACCTGTTCCTTAAAACACTAGTGTTTAGGAAATCTAATGGAGGCAAAAGCAGTAAAGGGTAGTTTAGGGTTAGGGTTAGGGTTAGGGTTAGGGTAGGGCTTAGGATACGGGTGAGGTTACTGGTGAGGGTACTGCGTAGGTTATTGGTTAGGGTTAGGGTACGGCTTAGGATACGGGTTAGGATATGGGTTAGGTTACGGCGTTGGGTATGGGTGAGGGTTAGGGTTAGGGTTAGGGTAAGGCTTTTGGTACGGGTTAGGGTACGGGTGAGGGTACGGCGTAGGGTAGGGGTTAGGGTTAGGTTTAGGGTTAGGGTACGGCTTAGGATACGGGTTAGGGTATGGGTGAGGGTACGGCGTAGCGTATGGGTTAGGGTTAGGGTTAGGGTTAGGGTTAGTTTTAGGGTTAGGGATTGGTTTAGGGTACGGGTTAGGATTAGCGTACGTGTTAGGGTTAGGGTTTAGGTTAGGGTTAGGGTACGCGTTAGGGTTAGGGTATGGGTTAGGGTTAGGGTACGCGTTAGGATTAGGGTATTTATTAAACCTATCCCACTCTCTAGATACCACTTAGCACGTAAAGGAATATTATTTAGGGTCCAGCCATGGAGAAGATTTTAGTCACTAGGATAAGATAAAGAATAAACACATTATAAAAAAATCACATTAGGATTTTCTTTTTAACCTGTTCCTTAAAACACTAGTGCTTAGGAAATCTAATGGAGGCAAAAGCAGTCAAGGGTAGTTTAGGGTTAGGGTTAGGGTTAGGGTTAGTGTTAGGGTTAGGGTACGGCTTAGGGTATGGGATAGGGTATGGGTGAGGGTACGGCATAGGGTAGGGTTTAGGGTTAGGGTTAGTGTTAGGGTTAGGGTTAGGGTATGGCTTAGGGTACGGGTGAGGGTACTGTGTAGGTCATTGGTTAGGGTTAGGTTAAGGCTTAGGATACAGGTTATTGTATGGGTTAGGGTACGGCGCAGGGTATGGGTAAGGGTTAGGGTTAGGGTTAGGGTTAGAGTTAGGGTACGGCTTAGGGTACGGGTTAGGGTACGGGTGAGGGTACGGCGTAGTGTATAGGTTAGGGTTAGGGTTAGGGTACGGCTTAGGGTACGGGTTAGGTTACGGGTGAGGGTACGGCGTAGGGTATGGGTTAGGGTTAGGGTTAGGGTTAGTGTTAGTGTTAGGGTTAGGGTACGGCTTAGCGTATGGGATAGGGTACGGGTTAGGGTACGGCGTAGGGTAGGGGTTAGGGTTAGAGTCAGGGTTAGGGTTGGGGTTAGGGTACGGCTTAGGGTACGGGTGAGGGTACTGCGTAGGGTATTGGTTAGGGTTAGGATATGGCTTAGGATACGGGTTAGGGTACGGGTTAGGGTATGGCGTAGGGTATGGGTTAGGGTTAGGGTTAGGGTACGTCTTAGAGTACGGGTTAGGGTACGGGTGAGGGTACGGCGTAGGGTAAGGGTTAAGGTTAGGGTTAGGGTTAGGGTTAGTTTTAGGGTTAGCGATTGGTTTAGGGTACGGGTTAGGATTAGCGTACGTGTTAGGGTTAGGTTTTGGGTTAGGGTTAGGGTACGCGTTAGGGTTAGGGTATGGGGTAGGGTTAGGGTACACGTTAGGATTAGGGTATTTATTAATCCTATCCCACTCTCTAGATACCACTTAGCACGTAAAGGAATATTATTAGGGATCCAGCCATGGAGAAGATTTTAGTCACTAGGATAAGATAAAGAATAAACACATTATAAAAAAATCACATTAGGATTTTCTTTTTAACCTGTTCCTTAAAACACTAGTGCTTAGGAAATCTAATAGAGGCAAAAGCAATCAAGGGTAGTTTAGGGTTAGGGTTAGGGTTAGGGTTAGTGTTAGGGTTAGGGTATGGCTTAGGGTACGGGTGAGGGTACGGGTGAGGGTACTGGGTAGGGTATTGGTTAGGGTTAGGGTACGGCTTAGGATACGTGTTAGGGTACGGGTTAGGGTACGGCGTAGAGTGTGGGTTAGGGTTAGGGTTAGTGTTAGGGTTAGGGTTACCGTACGTCTTAGGGTACGTGTTAGGGTACGGGTGAGGGTACGGCGTAGGTTATGGGTTAGGGTTAGGGTTAGGGTACGTCTTAGGATACGGGTTAGGGTATGGGTGAGGGTACGGCGTAGGTTATGGGTTAGGGTTATGGTTAGTGTTAGGGTTATGGTACGGCTTAGGTTATGGGATAGGGTACAGGTGAGGGTATGGCATAGGGTAGGGGTTAGGGTTAGGTTTAGGGTTAGGGTACGCCTTAGGGTACGGGTGAGGGTATGGGTGAGGATACTGCGTAGGGTATTGGTTAGGGTTAGGGTACGGCTTAGGATACGGGTTAGGGTACGTGTTAGGGTATGGCGTACGCTATGGGTTAGGGTTAGGGTTAGGGTTAGGGTTAGGGTACGGCTTAGGGTACGGGTTAGGGTACGGGTGAGGTTACGGCGTAGGGTATAGTTTAGGGTTAGGGTTAGGGTTAGGGTACGGCTTAGGGTACGGGTTAGGGTACGGGTGAGGGTATGGCGTAGTGTATAGGTTAGTGTTAGGGTTAGGGTATGGCTTAGGGTACGGGTGAGGGTACGGGTGAGGGTACTGTGTAGGGTGTTGGTTATGGTTAGGGTACGGCTTAGAATACGGGTTAGGGTACGGTTTAGGGTACGGCGTAGGGTATGGGTTAGGGTTAGGGTTAGGGTTAGGGTTAGGGTTAGGGTACGGCTTAGGGTACGGGTTAGGGTACGGGTGAGGGTACGGCGTAGTGTATAGGTTAGGGTTAGGGTTAGGGTTAGGGTACGGCTTAGGGTACGGGTTAGGGTACGGGTGAGGGTACGGCGTAGTGTATGGGTTAGGGTTAGGGTTAGGGTTAGGGTTAGTTTTAGGGTTAGGGATTGGTTTAGGGTACGGGTTAGGATTAGCGTACGTGTTAGGGTTAGGGTTTGGGTTAGGGTTAGGGTACGTGTTAGGGTTAGGGTATGGGTTAGGGTTAGGGTACACGTTATGATTAGGGTATTTATTAAACCTATCCCACTCTCTAGATACCACTTAGCACGTAAAGGAATATTATTTGGGGTCGAGCCATGGAGAAGATTTTAGTCACTAGGATCAGATAAAGAATAAACACATTATAAAAAAATCACATTAGGATTTTCTTTTTAACCTGTTCTTTAAAACACTAGTGTTTAGGAAATCTAAAGGAGGCAAAAGCAGTAAAGGGTAGTTTAGGGTTAGGGTTAGGGTTAGGGTTAGGGTAGGGCTTAGGATACGGGTGAGGGTACTGGTGAGGGTACTGCGTAGGTTATTGGTTAGGGTTAGGGTACGGCTTAGGATACGGGTTAGGATATGGGTTAGGTTACGGCGTTGGGTATGGGTGAAGGTTAGGGTTAGGGTTAGGGTAAGGCTTTGGGTACAGGTTAGGGTACGGGTGAGGGTACGGCGTAGGGTAGAGGTTAGGGTTAGGTTTAGGGTTAGGGTACGGCTTAGGATACGGGTTAGGGTATGGGTGAGGGTACGGCGTAGCGTATGGGTTAGGGTTAGGGTTAGGGTTAGGGTTAGTTTTAGGGTTAGGGATTGGTTTAGGGTACGGGTTAGGATTAGTGTACGTGTTAGGGTTAGGGTTTGGGTTAGGGTTAGGGTACGCAATAGGGTTAGGGTGTGGGTTAGGGTTAGGGTACACGTTAGGATTAGGGTATTTATTAAACCTATCCCACTCTCTAGATACCATTTAGCACGTAAAGGAATATTATTTAGGGTCCAGCCATGGAGAAGATTTTCGTTACTAGGATAAGATAAAGAATAAACACATTATAAAAAAATCACATTAGGATTTTCTTTTTAACCTGTTCCTTAAAACACTAGTGCTTAGGAAATCTAATGGAGGCAAAAGCAGTCAAGGGTAGTTTAGGGTTAGGGTTAGGGTTAGGGTTAGTGTTAGGGTTAGGGTACGGCTTAGGGTATGGGATAGGGTACGGGTGAGGGTACGGCGTAGGGTAGGGGTTAGGGTTAGGGTTAGTGTTAGGGTTAGGGTTAGGGTATGGCTTAGGGTACGGGTGAGGGTACTGTGTAGGTCATTGGTTAGGGTTAGGTTAAGGCTTAGGATACAGGTTATTGTATGGGTTAGGGTACGGTGCAGGGTATGGGTAAGGGTTAGGGTTAGGGTTAGAGTTAGGGTACGGCTTAGGGTACGGGTTAGGGTACGGGTGAGGGTACGGCGTAGTGTATAGTTTAGGGTTAGGGTTAGGGTACGGCTTACGGTACGGGTTAGGTTACGGGTGAGGGTACGGCGTAGGGTATGGTTTAGGGTTAGGGTTAGGGTTAGTGTTAGTGTTAGGGTTAGGGTACGGCTTAGCGTATGGGATAGGGTACGGGTGAGGGTACGGCGTAGGGTAGGGGTTAGGGTTAGAGTTAGGGTTAGGGTTGGGGTTAGGGTACGGCTTAGGGTACGGGTGAGGGTACGGGTGAGGGTACTGCGTAGGGTATTGGTTAGGGTTAGGATATGGCTTAGGATACGGGTTAGTGTACGGGTTAGGGTATGGCGTAGGGTATGGGTTAGGGTTAGGGTTAGGGTTAGGGTTAGGGTTAGGGTACGGCTTAGGATACGGGTTAGGGTACGGGTGAGGGTACGGCGTAGTGTATGGGTTAGGGTTAGTGTTAGGGTACGTCTTAGGGTACGGGTTAGGGTACGGGTGAGGGTACGGTGTAGGGTAAGGGTTAGGGTTAGGGTTAGGGTTAGGGTTAGTTTTAGGGTTAGGGTTTGGTTTAGGGTACGGGTTAGGATTAGCGTACGTGTTAGGGTTAGCTTTTGGGTTAGGGTTAGGGTACGCGTTAGGGTTAGGGTATGGGTTAGGGTTAGGGTACACGTTAGGATTAGGGTATTTATTAAACCTATCCCACTCTCTAGATACCACTTAGCACGTAACGAATATTATTAGGGATACAGCCATGGAGAAGATTTTAGTCACTAGGATAAGATAAAGAATAAACACATTATAAAAAAATCACATTAGTATTTTCTTTTTAACCTGTTCCTTAAAACACTAGTGCTTAGGAAATCTAATAGAGGCAAAAGCAATCAAGGGTAGTTTAGGGTTAGGGTTAGGGTTAGGGTTAGTGTTAGGTTTAGGGTACGGCTTAGGGTATGGGATAGGGTACGGGTGAGGGTACGGCATAGGGTAGGGGTTAGGGTTAGGGTTAGGGTTAGGGTACGGCTTAGGGTACGGGTGAGGGTACGGGTGAGGGTACTGTTTAGGGTTTTGGTTATGGTTAGGGTACGGCTTAGAATACGGGTTAGGGTACGGTTTAGGGTACGGCGTAGGGTATGGGTTAGGGTTAGGGTTAGGGTTAGGGTTAGGGTTAGGGTACGGCTTAGGGTACGGGTTAGGGTACGGGTGAGGGTACGGCGTAGGTTATGGGTTAGGGTTAGGGTTAGGGTTAGGGTTAGTTTTAGGGTTAGGGATTGGTTTAGGGTAAGGTTTAGGATTAGCATACTTGTTCGGGTTAGGGTTTTGTTTACGGTTAGGGTACGCGTTAGGGTTAGGGTATGGGTTAGGTTTAGGGTACACGTTAGGATTAGGGTATTTATTAAACCTATCCCACTCTCTAGATACCACTTAGCACGTAAAGGAATATTATTTAGGGTCCAGCCATGGAGAAGATTTTCGTCACTAGGATAAGATAAAGAATAAACACATTATAAAAAAATCACATTAGGATTTTCTTTTTAACCTGTTCCTTAAAACACTCGTGCTTAGGAATTCTAATGGAGGCAAAAGCAGTCAAGGGTAGTTTAGGGTTAGGGTTAGGGTTAGGGTTAGTGTTAGAGTTAGGGTACGGCTTAGGGTATGGGATAGGGTATGGGTGAGGGTACGGCATAGGGTAGGGTTTAGGGTTAGGGTTAGTGTTAGGGTTAGGGTCAGGGTATGGCTTAGGGTACGGGTGAGGGTACTGTGTAGGTCATTGGTTAGGGTTAGGTTAAGGCTTAGGATACAGGTTATTGTATGGGTTAGGGTACGGCGCAGGGTATGGGTAAGGGTTAGGGTTAGGGTTAGGGTTAGGGTTAGAGTTAGGGTACGGCTTAGGGTACGGGTTAGGGTACGGGTGAGGGTACGGCGTAGTGTATAGGTTAGGGTTAGGGTTAGGGTACGGCTTAGGGTACGGGTTAGGTTACGGGTGAGGGTACGGCGTAGGGTATGGGTTAGGGTTAGGGTTAGGGTTAGTGTTAGTGTTAGGGTTAGGGTACGGCTTAGTGTATGGGATAGGGTACGGGTGAGGGTACGGCGTAGGGTAGGGGTTAGGGTTAGAGTCAGGGTTAGGGTTGGGGTTAGGGTACGGCTTAGGGTACGGGTGAGGGTACGGGTGAGGGTACTGCGTAGGGTATTGTTTAGGGTTAGGATATGGCTTAGGATACGGGTTAGGGTACGGGTTAGGGTATGGCGTAGGGTATGGGTTAGGGTTAGGGTTAGGGTTAGGGTTAGGGTTAGGGTACGGCTTAGGATACGGGTTAGAGTACGGGTGAGGGTACGGCGTAGCGTATGGGTTAGGGTTAGGGTTAGGGTACGTCTTACGGTACGGGTTAGGGTACGGGTGAGGGTACTGCGTAGGGTAAGGGTTAAGGTTAGGGTTAGGGTTAGGGTTAGTTTTAGGGTTAGCGATTGGTTTAGGGTACGGGTTAGGATTAGCGTACGTGTTAGGGTTAGGTTTTGGGTTAGGGTTAGGGTACGCGTTAGGGTTAGGGTATGGGGTAGGGTTAGGGTACACGTTAGGATTAGGGTATTTATTAAACCTATCCCACTCTCTAGATACCACTTAGCACGTAAAGGAATATTATTAGGGATCCAGCCATGGAGAAGATTTTAGTCACTAGGATAAGATAAAGAATAAACACATTATAAAAAAATCACATTAGGATTTTCTTTTTAACCTGTTCCTTAAAACACTAGTGCTTAGGAAATCTAATAGAGGCAAAAGCAATCAAGGGTAGTTTAGGGTTAGGGTTAGGGTTAGGGTTAGTGTTAGGGTTAGGGTATGGCTTAGGGTACGGGTGAGGGTACGGGTGAGGGTACTGGGTAGGGTATTGGTTAGGGTTAGGGTACGGCTTAGGATACGTGTTAGGGTACGGGTTAGGGTACGGCGTAGAGTGTGGGTTAGGGTTAGGGTTAGTGTTAGGGTTAGGGTTACCGTACGTCTTAGGGTACGTGTTAGGGTACGGGTGAGGGTAGGGCGTAGGTTATGGGTTAGGGTTAGGGTTAGGGTTAGGGTTAGGGTACGTCTTAGGATACGGGTTAGGGTATGGGTGAGGGTACGGCGTAGGTTATGGGTTAGGGTTATGGTTAGTGTTAGGGTTATGGTACGGCTTAGGTTATGGGATAGGGTACAGGTGAGGGTATGGCATAGGGTAGGGGTTAGGGTTAGGTTTAGGGTTAGGGTTAGGGTTAGGGTACGCCTTAGGGTACGGGTGAGGGTATGGGTGAGGATACTGCGTAGGGTATTGGTTAGGGTTAGGGTACGGCTTAGGATACGGGTTAGGGTACGTGTTAGGGTATGGCGTACGCTATGGGTTAGGGTTAGGGTTAGGGTTAGGGTTAGGGTTAGGGTACGGCTTAGGGTACGGGTTAGGGTACGGGTGAGGTTACGGCGTAGGGTATAGTTTAGGGTTAGGGTTAGGGTTAGGGTACGGCTTAGGGTACGGGTTAGGGTACGGGTGAGGGTATGGCGTAGTGTATAGGTTAGGGTTAGGGTTAGGGTATGGCTTAGGGTACGGGTGAGGGTACGGGTGAGGGTACTGTGTAGGGTGTTGGTTATGGTTAGGGTACGGCTTAGAATACGGGTTAGGGTACGGTTTAGGGTACGGGTGAGGGTACGGCGTAGTGTATAGGTTAGGGTTAGGGTTAGGGTTAGGGTACGTCTTAGGGTACGGGTTAGGGTACGGGTGAGGGTACGGCGTAGTGTATGGGTTAGGGTTAGGGTTAGGGTTAGGGTTAGTTTTAGGGTTAGGGATTGGTTTAGGGTACGGGTTAGGATTAGCGTACGTGTTAGGGTTTGGGTTTGGGTTAGGGTTAGGGTACGTGTTAGGGTTAGGGTATGGGTTAGGGTTAGGGTACACGTTATGATTAGGGTATTTATTAAACCTATCCCACTCTCTAGATACCACTTAGCACGTAAAGGAATATTATTTGGGGTCCAGCCATGGAGAAGATTTTAGTCAATAGGATAAGATAAAGAATAAACACATTATAAAAAAATCACATTAGGATTTTCTTTTTAACCTGTTCTTTAAAACACTAGTGTTTAGGAAATCTAAAGGAGGCAAAAGCAGTAAAGGGTAGTTTAGGGTTAGGGTTAGGGTTAGGGTTAGGGTAGGGCTTAGGATACGGGTGAGGGTACTGGTGAGGGTACTGCGTAGGTTATTGGTTAGGGTTAGGGTACGGCTTAGGATACGGGTTAGGATATGGGTTAGGTTACGGCGTTGGGTATGGGTGAGGGTTAGGGTTAGGGTTAGGGTAAGGCTTTGGGTACGGGTTAGGGTACGGGTGAGGGTACGGCGTAGGGTAGAGGTTAGGGTTAGGTTTAGGGTTAGGGTACGGCTTAGGATACGGGTTAGGGTATGGGTGAGGGTACGGCGTAGCGTATGGGTTAGGGTTAGGGTTAGGGTTAGGGTTAGTTTTAGGGTTAGGGATTGGTTTAGGGTACGGGTTAGGATTAGTGTACGTGTTAGGGTTAGGGTTTGGGTTAGGGTTAGGGTACGCAATAGGGTTAGGGTATGGGTTAGGGTTAGGGTACACGTTAGGATTAGGGTATTTATTAAACCTATCCCACTCTCTAGATACCACTTAGCACGTAACGAATATTATTAGGGATACAGCCATGGAGAAGATTTTAGTCACTAGGATAAGATAAAGAATAAACACATTATAAAAAAATCACATTAGTATTTTCTTTTTAACCTGTTCCTTAAAACACTAGTGCTTCGGAAATCTAATAGAGGCAAAAGCAATCAAGGGTAGTTTAGGGTTAGGGTTAGGGTTAGGGTTAGTGTTAGGTTTAGGGTACGGCTTAGGGTATGGGATAGGGTACGGGTGAGGGTACGGCGTAGGGTAGGGGTTAGGGTTAGGGTTAGGGTTAGGGTACGGCTTAGGGTACGGGTGAGGGTACGGGTGAGGGTACTGTTTAGGGTTTTGGTTATGGTTAGGGTACGGCTTAGAATACGGGTTAGGGTACGGTTTAGGGTACGGCGTAGGGTATGGGTTAGGGTTAGGGTTAGGGTTAGGGTTAGGGTTAGGGTACGGCTTAGGGTACGGGTTAGGGTACGGGTGAGGGTACGGCGTAGGTTATGGGTTAGGGTTAGGGTTAGGGTTAGGGTTAGTTTTAGGGTTAGGGATTGGTTTAGGGTAAGGTTTAGGATTAGCATACTTGTTCGGGTTAGGGTTTTGGTTACGGTTAGGGTACGCGTTAGGGTTAGGGTATGGGTTAGGTTTAGGGTACACGTTAGGATTAGGGTATTTATTAAACCTATCCCACTCTCTAGATACCACTTAGCACGTAAAGGAATATTATTTAGGGTCCAGCCATGGAGAAGATTTTCGTCACTAGGATAAGATAAAGAATAAACACATTATAAAAAAATCACATTAGGATTTTCTTTTTAACCTGTTCCTTAAAACACTCGTGCTTAGGAATTCTAATGGAGGCAAAAGCAGTCAAGGGTAGTTTAGGGTTAGGGTTAGGGTTAGGGTTAGTGTTAGGGTTAGGGTACGGCTTAGGGTATGGGATAGGGTATGGGTGAGGGTACGGCATAGGGTAGGGTTTAGGGTTAGGGTTAGTGTTAGGGTTAGGGTCAGGGTATGGCTTAGGGTACGGGTGAGGGTACTGTGTAGGTCATTGGTTAGGGTTAGGTTAAGGCTTAGGATACAGGTTATTGTATGGGTTAGGGTACGGCGCAGGGTATGGGTAAGGGTTAGGGTTAGGGTTAGGGTTAGAGTTAGGGTACGGCTTAGGGTACGGGTTAGGGTACGGGTGAGGGTATGGCGTAGTGTATAGGTTAGGGTTAGGGTTAGGGTACGGCTTAGGGTACGGGTTAGGTTACGGGTGAGGGTACGGCGTAGGGTATGGGTTAGGGTTAGGGTTAGGGTTAGTGTTAGTGTTAGGGTTAGGGTACGGCTTAGTGTATGGGATAGGGTACGGGTGAGGGTACGGCGTAGGGTAGGGGTTAGGGTTAGAGTCAGGGTTAGGGTTGGGGTTAGGGTACGGCTTAGGGTACGGGTGAGGGTACGGGTGAGGGTACTGCGTAGGGTATTGGTTAGGGTTAGGATATGGCTTAGGATACGGGTTAGGGTACGGGTTAGGGTATGGCGTAGGGTATGGGTTAGGGTTAGGGTTAGGGTTAGGGTTAGGGTTAGGGTACGGCTTAGGATACGGGTTAGAGTACGGGTGAGGGTACGGCGTAGCGTATGGGTTAGGGTTAGGGTTAGGGTACGTCTTACAGTACGGGTTAGGGTACGGGTGAGGGTACGGCGTAGGGTAAGGGTTAAGGTTAGGGTTAGGGTTAGGGTTAGTTTTAGGTTTAGCGATTGGTTTAGGGTACGGGTTAGGATTAGCGTACGTGTTAGGGTTAGGTTTTGGGTTAGGGTTAGGGTACGCGTTAGGGTTAGGGTATGGGGTAGGGTTAGGGTACACGTTAGGATTAGGGTATTTATTAAACCTATCCCACTCTCTAGATACCACTTAGCACGTAAAGGAATATTATTAGGGATCCAGCCATGGAGAAGATTTTAGTCACTAGGATAAGATAAAGAATAAACACATTATAAAAAAATCACATTAGGATTTTCTTTTTAACCTGTTCCTTAAAACACTAGTGCTTAGGAAATCTAATAGAGGCAAAAGCAATCAAGGGTAGTTTAGGGTTAGGGTTAGGGTTAGGGTTAGTGTTAGGGTTAGGGTATGGCTTAGGGTACGGGTGAGGGTACGGGTGAGGGTACTGGGTAGGGTATTGGTTAGGGTTAGGGTACGGCTTAGGATACGTGTTAGGGTACGGGTTAGGGTACGGCGTAGAGTGTGGGTTAGGGTTAGGGTTAGTGTTAGGGTTAGGGTTACCGTACGTCTTAGGGTACGTGTTAGGGTACGGGTGAGGGTAGGGCGTAGGTTATGGGTTAGGGATAGGGTTAGGGTTAGGGTTAGGGTACGTCTTAGGATACGGGTTAGGGTATGGGTGAGGGTACGGCGTAGGTTATGGGTTAGGGTTATGGTTAGTGTTAGGGTTATGGTACGGCTTAGGTTATGGGATAGGGTACAGGTGAGGGTATGGCATAGGGTAGGGGTTAGGGTTAGGTTTAGGGTTAGGGTTAGGGTTAGGGTACGCCTTAGGGTACGGGTGAGGGTATGGGTGAGGATACTGCGTAGGGTATTGGTTAGGGTTAGGGTACGGCTTAGGATACGGGTTAGGGTACGTGTTAGGGTATGGCGTACGCTATGGGTTAGGGTTAGGGTTAGGGTTAGGGTTAGGGTTAGGGTACGGCTTAGGGTACGGGTTAGGGTACGGGTGAGGTTACGGCGTAGGGTATAGTTTAGGGTTAGGGTTAGGGTTAGGGTACGGCTTAGGGTACGGGTTAGGGTACGGGTGAGGGTATGGCGTAGTGTATAGGTTAGGGTTAGGGTTAGGGTATGGCTTAGGGTACGGGTGAGGGTACGGGTGAGGGTACTGTGTAGGGTGTTGGTTATGGTTAGGGTACGGCTTAGAATACGGGTTAGGGTACGGTTTAGGGTACGGCGTAGGGTATGGGTTAGGGTTAGGGTTAGGGTTAGGGTACGGCTTAGGGTACGGGTTAGGGTACGGGTGAGGGTACGGCGTAGTGTATAGGTTAGGGTTAGGGTTAGGGTTAGGGTACGTCTTAGGGTACGGGTTAGGGTACGGGTGAGGGTACGGCGTAGTGTATGGGTTAGGGTTAGGGTTAGGGTTAGGGTTAGTTTTAGGGTTAGGGATTGGTTTAGGGTACGGGTTAGGATTAGCGTACGTGTTAGGGTTAGGGTTTGGGTTAGGGTTAGGGTACGTGTTAGGGTTAGGGTATGGGTTAGGGTTAGGGTACACGTTATGATTAGGGTATTTATTAAACCTATCCCACTCTCTAGATACCACTTAGCACGTAAAGGAATATTATTTGGGGTCCAGCCATGGAGAAGATTTTAGTCAATAGGATAAGATAAAGAATAAACACATTATAAAAAAATCACATTAGGATTTTCTTTTTAACCTGTTCTTTAAAACACTAGTGTTTAGGAAATCTAAAGGAGGCAAAAGCAGTAAAGGGTAGTTTAGGGTTAGGGTTAGGGTTAGGGTTAGGGTAGGGCTTAGGATACGGGTGAGGGTACTGGTGAGGGTACTGCGTAGGTTATTGGTTAGGGTTAGGGTACGGCTTAGGATACGGGTTAGGATATGGGTTAGGTTACGGCGTTGGGTATGGGTGAGGGTTAGGGTTAGGGTTAGGGTAAGGCTTTGGGTACGGGTTAGGGTACGGGTGAGGGTACGGCGTAGGGTAGAGGTTAGGGTTAGGTTTAGGATTAGGGTACGGCTTAGGATACGGGTTAGGGTATGGGTGAGGGTACGGCGTAGCGTATGGGTTAGGGTTAGGGTTAGGGTTAGGGTTAGTTTTAGGGTTAGGGATTGGTTTAGGGTACGGGTTAGGATTAGTGTACGTGTTAGGGTTAGGGTTTGGGTTAGGGTTAGGGTACGCAATAGGGTTAGGGTATGGGTTAGGGTTAGGGTACACGTTAGGATTAGGGTATTTATTAAACCTATCCCACTCTCTAGATACCACTTAGCACGTAACGAATATTATTAGGGATACAGCCATGGAGAAGATTTTAGTCACTAGGATAAGATAAAGAATAAACACATTATAAAAAAATCACATTAGTATTTTCTTTTTAACCTGTTCCTTAAAACACTAGTGCTTCGGAAATCTAATAGAGGCAAAAGCAATCAAGGGTAGTTTAGGGTTAGGGTTAGGGTTAGGGTTAGTGTTAGGTTTAGGGTACGGCTTAGGGTATGGGATAGGGTACGGGTGAGGGTACGGCGTAGGGTAGGGGTTAGGGTTAGGGTTAGGGTTAGGGTACGGCTTAGGGTACGGGTGAGGGTACGGGTGAGGGTACTGTTTAGGGTTTTGGTTATGGTTAGGGTACGGCTTAGAATACGGGTTAGGGTACGGTTTAGGGTACGGCGTAGGGTATGGGTTAGGGTTAGGGTTAGGGTTAGGGTTAGGGTTAGGGTACGGCTTAGGGTACGGGTTAGGGTACGGGTGAGGGTACGGCGTAGGTTATGGGTTAGGGTTAGGGTTAGGGTTAGGGTTAGTTTTAGGGTTAGGGATTGGTTTAGGGTAAGGTTTAGGATTAGCATACTTGTTCGGGTTAGGGTTTTGGTTACGGTTAGGGTACGCGTTAGGGTTAGGGTATGGGTTAGGTTTAGGGTACACGTTAGGATTAGGGTATTTATTAAACCTATCCCACTCTCTAGATACCACTTAGCACGTAAAGGAATATTATTTAGGGTCCAGCCATGGAGAAGATTTTCGTCACTAGGATAAGATAAAGAATAAACACATTATAAAAAAATCACATTAGGATTTTCTTTTTAACCTGTTCCTTAAAACACTCGTGCTTAGGAATTCTAATGGAGGCAAAAGCAGTCAAGGGTAGTTTAGGGTTAGGGTTAGGGTTAGGGTTAGTGTTAGGGTTAGGGTACGGCTTAGGGTATGGGATAGGGTATGGGTGAGGGTACGGCATAGGGTAGGGTTTAGGGTTAGGGTTAGTGTTAGGGTTAGGGTCAGGGTATGGCTTAGGGTACGGGTGAGGGTACTGTGTAGGTCATTGGTTAGGGTTAGGTTAAGGCTTAGGATACAGGTTATTGTATGGGTTAGGGTACGGCGCAGGGTATGGGTAAGGGTTAGGGTTAGGGTTAGGGTTAGAGTTAGGGTACGGCTTAGGGTACGGGTTAGGGTACGGGTGAGGGTACGGCGTAGTGTATAGGTTAGGGTTAGGGTTAGGGTACGGCTTAGGGTACGGGTTAGGTTACGGGTGAGGGTACGGCGTAGGGTATGGGTTAGGGTTAGGGTTAGGGTTAGTGTTAGTGTTAGGGTTAGGGTACGGCTTAGCGTATGGGATAGGGTACGGGTGAGGGTACGGCGTAGGGTAGGGGTTAGGGTTAGAGTCAGGGTTAGGGTTGGGGTTAGGGTACGGCTTAGGGTACGGGTGAGGGTACGGGTGAGGGTACTGCGTAGGGTATTGGTTAGGGTTAGGATATGGCTTAGGATACGGGTTAGGGTACGGGTTAGGGTATGGCGTAGGGTATGGGTTAGGGTTAGGGTTAGGGTTAGGGTTAGGGTTAGGGTACGGCTTAGGATACGGGTTAGAGTACGGGTGAGGGTACGGCGTAGCGTATGGGTTAGGGTTAGGGTTAGGGTACGTCTTACAGTACGGGTTAGGGTACGGGTGAGGGTACGGCGTAGGGTAAGGGTTAAGGTTAGGGTTAGGGTTAGGGTTAGTTTTAGGTTTAGCGATTGGTTTAGGGTACGGGTTAGGATTAGCGTACGTGTTAGGGTTAGGTTTTGGGTTAGGGTTAGGGTACGCGTTAGGGTTAGGGTATGGGGTAGGGTTAGGGTACACGTTAGGATTAGGGTATTTATTAAACCTATCCCACTCTCTAGATACCACTTAGCACGTAAAGGAATATTATTAGGGATCCAGCCATGGAGAAGATTTTAGTCACTAGGATAAGATAAAGAATAAACACATTATAAAAAAATCACATTAGGATTTTCTTTTTAACCTGTTCCTTAAAACACTAGTGCTTAGGAAATCTAATAGAGGCAAAAGCAATCAAGGGTAGTTTAGGGTTAGGGTTAGGGTTAGGGTTAGTGTTAGGGTTAGGGTATGGCTTAGGGTACGGGTGAGGGTACGGGTGAGGGTACTGGGTAGGGTATTGGTTAGGGTTAGGGTACGGCTTAGGATACGTGTTAGGGTACGGGTTAGGGTACGGCGTAGAGTGTGGGTTAGGGTTAGGGTTAGTGTTAGGGTTAGGGTTACCGTACGTCTTAGGGTACGTGTTAGGGTACGGGTGAGGGTAGGGCGTAGGTTATGGGTTAGGGATAGGGTTAGGGTTAGGGTTAGGGTACGTCTTAGGATACGGGTTAGGGTATGGGTGAGGGTACGGCGTAGGTTATGGGTTAGGGTTATGGTTAGTGTTAGGGTTATGGTACGGCTTAGGTTATGGGATAGGGTACAGGTGAGGGTATGGCATAGGGTAGGGGTTAGGGTTAGGTTTAGGGTTAGGGTTAGGGTTAGGGTACGCCTTAGGGTACGGGTGAGGGTATGGGTGAGGATACTGCGTAGGGTATTGGTTAGGGTTAGGGTACGGCTTAGGATACGGGTTAGGGTACGTGTTAGGGTATGGCGTACGCTATGGGTTAGGGTTAGGGTTAGGGTTAGGGTTAGGGTTAGGGTACGGCTTAGGGTACGGGTTAGGGTACGGGTGAGGTTACGGCGTAGGGTATAGTTTAGGGTTAGGGTTAGGGTTAGGGTACGGCTTAGGGTACGGGTTAGGGTACGGGTGAGGGTATGGCGTAGTGTATAGGTTAGGGTTAGGGTTAGGGTATGGCTTAGGGTACGGGTGAGGGTACGGGTGAGGGTACTGTGTAGGGTGTTGGTTATGGTTAGGGTACAGCTTAGAATACGGGTTAGGGTACGGTTTAGGGTACGGCGTAGGGTATGGGTTAGGGTTAGGGTTAGGGTTAGGGTACGGCTTAGGGTACGGGTTAGGGTACGGGTGAGGGTACGGCGTAGTGTATAGGTTAGGGTTAGGGTTAGGGTTAGGGTACGTCTTAGGGTACGGGTTAGGGTACGGGTGAGGGTACGGCGTAGTGTATGGGTTAGGGTTAGGGTTAGGGTTAGGGTTAGTTTTAGGGTTAGGGATTGGTTTAGGGTACGGGTTAGGATTAGCGTACGTGTTAGGGTTAGGGTTTGGGTTAGGGTTAGGGTACGTGTTAGGGTTAGGGTATGGGTTAGGGTTAGGGTACACGTTATGATTAGGGTATTTATTAAACCAATCCCACTCTCTAGATACCACTTAGCACGTAAAGGAATATTATTTGGGGTTCAGCCATGGAGAAGATTTTAGTCAATAGGATAAGATAAAGAATAAACACATTATAAAAAAATCACATTAGGATTTTCTTTTTAACCTGTTCTTTAAAACACTAGTGTTTAGGAAATCTAAAGGAGGCAAAAGCAGTAAAGGGTAGTTTAGGGTTAGGGTTAGGGTTAGGGTTAGGGTAGGGCTTAGGATACGGGTGAGGGTACTGGTGAGGGTACTGCGTAGGTTATTGGTTAGGGTTAGGGTACGGCTTAGGATACGGGTTAGGATATGGGTTAGGTTACGGCGTTGGGTATGGGTGAGGGTTAGGGTTAGGGTTAGGGTAAGGCTTTGGGTACGGGTTAGGGTACGGGTGAGTGTACGGCGTAGGGTAGAGGTTAGGGTTAGGTTTAGGGTTAGGGTACGGCTTAGGATACGGGTTAGGGTATGGGTGAGGGTACGGCGTAGCGTATGGGTTAGGGTTAGGGTTAGGGTTAGGGTTAGTTTTAGGGTTAGGGATTGGTTTATGGTACGGGTTAGGATTAGTGTACGTGTTAGGGTTAGGGTTTGGGTTAGGGTTAGGGTACGCAATAGGGTTAGGGTATGGGTTAGGGTTAGGGTACACGTTAGGATTAGGGTATTTATTAAACCTATCCCACTCTCTAGATACCACTTAGCACGTAACGAATATTATTAGGGATACAGCCATGGAGAAGATTTTAGTCACTAGGATAAGATAAAGAATAAACACATTATAAAAAAATCACATTAGTATTTTCTTTTTAACCTGTTCCTTAAAACACTAGTGCTTAGGAAATCTAATAGAGGCAAAAGCAATCAAGGGTAGTTTAGTGTTAGGGTTAGGGTTAGGGTTAGTGTTAGGTTTAGGGTACGGCTTAGGGTATGGGATAGGGTACGGGTGAGGGTACGGCGTAGGGTAGGGGTTAGGGTTAGGGTTAGGGTTAGGGTACGGCTTAGGGTACGGGTGAGGGTACGGGTGAGGGTACTGTTTAGGGTTTTGTTTATGGTTAGGGTACGGCTTAGAATACGGGTTAGGGTACGGTTTAGGGTACGGCGTAGGGTATGGGTTAGGGTTAGGGTTAGGGTTAGGGTTAGGGTACGGCTTAGGGTACGGGTTAGGGTACGGGTGAGGGTACGGCGTAGGTTATGGGTTAGGGTTAGGGTTAGGGTTAGGGTTAGTTTTAGGGTTAGGGATTGGTTTAGGGTAAGGTTTAGGATTAGCATACTTGTTCGGGTTAGGGTTTTGGTTACGGTTAGGGTACGCGTTAGGGTTAGGGTATGGGTTAGGTTTAGGGTACACGTTAGGATTAGGGTATTTATTAAACCTATCCCACTCTCTAGATACCACTTAGCACGTAAAGGAATATTATTTAGGGTCCAGCCATGGAGAAGATTTTCGTCACTAGGATAAGATAAAGAATAAACACATTATAAAAAAATCACATTAGGATTTTCTTTTTAACCTGTTCCTTAAAACACTCGTGCTTAGGAATTCTAATGGAGGCAAAAGCAGTCAAGGGTAGTTTAGGGTTAGGGTTAGGGTTAGGGTTAGTGTTAGGGTTAGGGTACGGCTTAGGGTATGGGATAGGGTATGGGTGAGGGTACGGCATAGGGTAGGGTTTAGGGTTAGGGTTAGTGTTAGGGTTAGGGTCAGGGTATGGCTTAGGGTACGGGTGAGGGTACTGTGTAGGTCATTGGTTAGGGTTAGGTTAAGGCTTAGGATACAGGTTATTGTATGGGTTAGGGTACGGCGCAGGGTATGGGTAAGGGTTAGGGTTAGGGTTAGGGTTAGAGTTAGGGTACGGCTTAGGGTACGGGTTAGGGTACGGGTGAGGGTACGGCGTAGTGTATAGGTTAGGGTTAGGGTTAGGGTACGGCTTAGGGTACGGGTTAGGTTACGGGTGAGGGTACGGCGTAGGGTATGGGTTAGGGTTAGGGTTAGGGTTAGTGTTAGTGTTAGGGTTAGGGTACGGCTTAGCGTATGGGATAGGGTACGGGTGAGGGTACGGCGTAGGGTAGGGGTTAGGGTTAGAGTCAGGGTTAGGGTTGGGGTTAGGGTACGGCTTAGGGTACGGGTGAGGGTACGGGTGAGGGTACTGCGTAGGGTATTGTTTAGGGTTAGGATATGGCTTAGGATACGGGTTAGGGTACGGGTTAGGGTATGGCGTAGGGTATGGGTTAGGGTTAGGGTTAGGGTTAGGGTTAGGGTTAGGGTACGGCTTAGGATACGGGTTAGAGTACGGGTGAGGGTACGGCGTAGCGTATGGGTTAGGGTTAGGGTTAGGGTACGTCTTACAGTACGGGTTAGGGTACGGGTGAGGGTACGGCGTAGGGTAAGGGTTAAGGTTAGGGTTAGGGTTAGGGTTAGTTTTAGGGTTAGCGATTGGTTTAGGGTACGGGTTAGGATTAGCGTACGTGTTAGGGTTAGGTTTTGGGTTAGGGTTAGGGTACGCGTTAGGGTTAGGGTATGGGGTAGGGTTAGGGTACACGTTAGGATTAGGGTATTTATTAAACCTATCCCACTCTCTAGATACCACTTAGCACGTAAAGGAATATTATTAGGGATCCAGCCATGGAGAAGATTTTAGTCACTAGGATAAGATAAAGAATAAACACATTATAAAAAAATCACATTAGGATTTTCTTTTTAACCTGTTCCTTAAAACACTAGTGCTTAGGAAATCTAATAGAGGCAAAAGCAATCAAGGGTAGTTTAGGGTTAGGGTTAGGGTTAGGGTTAGTGTTAGGTTTAGGGTATGGCTTAGGGTACGGGTGAGGGTACGGGTGAGGGTACTGGGTAGGGTATTGGTTAGGGTTAGGGTACGTCTTAGGATACGTGTTAGGGTACGGGTTAGGGTACGGCGTAGAGTGTGGGTTAGGGTTAGGGTTAGTGTTAGGGTTAGGGTTACCGTACGTCTTAGGGTACGTGTTAGGGTACAGGTGAGGGTACGGCGTAGGTTATGGGATAGGGTTAGGGTTAGGGTTAGGGTTAGGGTACGTCTTAGGATACGGGTTAGGGTATGGGTGAGGGTACGGCGTAGGTTATGGGTTAGGGTTATGGTTAGTGTTAGGGTTATGGTACGGCTTAGGTTATGGGATAGGGTACAGGTGAGGGTATGGCATAGGGTAGGGGATAGGGTTAGGTTTAGGGTTAGGGTTAGGGTTAGGGTACGCCTTAGGGTACGGGTGAGGGTATGGGTGAGGATACTGCGTAGGGTATTGGTTAGGGTTAGGGTACGGCTTAGGATACGTGTTAGGGTACGTGTTAGGGTATGGCGTACGCTATGGGTTAGGGTTAGGGTTAGGGTTAGGGTTAGGGTTAGGGTACGGCTTAGGGTACGGGTTAGGGTACGGGTGAGGTTACGGCGTAGGGTATAGTTTAGGGTTAGGGTTAGGGTTAGGGTACGGCTTAGGGTACGGGTTAGGGTACGGGTGAGGGTATGGCGTAGTGTATAGGTTAGGGTTAGGGTTAGGGTATGGCTTAGGGTACGGGTGAGGGTACGGGTGAGGGTACTGTGTAGGGTGTTGGTTATGGTTAGGGTACGGCTTAGAATACGGGTTAGGGTACGGTTTAGGGTACGGCGTAGGGTATGGGTTAGGGTTAGGGTTAGGGTTAGGGTACGGCTTAGGGTACGGGTTAGGGTACGGGTGAGGGTACGGCGTAGTGTATAGGTTAGGGTTAGGGTTAGGGTTAGGGTACGGCTTAGGGTACGGGTTAGGGTACGGGTGAGGGTACGGCATAGTGTATGGGTTAGGGTTAGGGTTAGGGTTAGGGTTAGTTTTAGGGTTAGGGATTGGTTTAGGGTACGGGTTAGGATTAGCGTACGTGTTAGGGTTAGGGTTTGGGTTAGGGTTAGGGTACGTGTTAGGGTTAGGGTATGGGTTAGGGTTAGGGTACACGTTATGATTAGGGTATTTATTAAACCTATCCCACTCTCTAGATACCACTTAGCACGTAAAGGAATATTATTTGGGGTCCAGCCATGGAGAAGATTTTAGTCACTAGGATAAGATAAAGAATAAACACATTATAAAAAAATCACATTAGGATTTTCTTTTTAACCTGTTCTTTAAAACACTAGTGTTTAGGAAATCTAAAGGAGGCAAAAGCAGTAAAGGGTAGTTTAGGGTTAGGGTTAGGGTTAGGGTTAGGGTAGGGCTTAGGATACGGGTGAGGGTACTGGTGAGGGTACTGCGTAGGTTATTGGTTAGGGTTAGGGTACGGCTTAGGATACGGGTTAGGATATGGGTTAGGTTACGGCGTTGGGTATGGGTGAGGGTTAGGGTTAGGGTTAGGGTAAGGCTTTGGGTACGGGTTAGGGTACGGGTGAGGGTACGGCGTAGGGTAGAGGTTAGGGTTAGGTTTAGGGTTAGGGTACGGCTTAGGATACGGGTTAGGGTATGGGTGAGGGTACGGCGTAGCGTATGGGTTAGGGTTAGGGTTAGGGTTAGGGTTAGTTTTAGGGTTAGGGATTGGTTTAGGGTACGGGTTAGGATTAGTGTACGTGTTAGGGTTAGGGTTTGGGTTAGGGTTAGGGTACGCAATAGGGTTAGGGTGTGGGTTAGGGTTAGGGTACACGTTAGGATTAGGGTATTTATTAAACCTATCCCACTCTCTAGATACCATTTAGCACGTAAAGGAATATTATTTAGGGTCCAGCCATGGAGAAGATTTTCGTTACTAGGATAAGATAAAGAATAAACACATTATAAAAAAATCACATTAGGATTTTCTTTTTAACCTGTTCCTTAAAACACTAGTGCTTAGGAAATCTAATGGAGGCAAAAGCAGTCAAGGGTAGTTTAGGGTTAGGGTTAGGGTTAGGGTTAGTGTTAGGGTTAGGGTACAGCTTAGGGTATGGGATAGGGTACGGGTGAGGGTACGGCGTAGGGTAGGGGTTAGGGTTAGGGTTAGTCTTAGGGTTAGGGTTAGGGTATGGCTTAGGGTACGGGTGAGGGTACTGTGTAGGTCATTGGTTAGGGTTAGGTTAAGGCTTAGGATACAGGTTATTGTATGGGTTAGGGTACGGTGCAGGGTATGGGTAAGGGTTAGGGTTAGGGTTAGGGTTAGAGTTAGGGTACGGCTTAGGGTACGGGTTAGGGTACGGGTGAGGGTACGGCGTAGTGTATAGGTTAGGGTTAGGGTTAGGGTACGGCTTAGGGTACGGGTTAGGTTACGGGTGAGGGTACGGCGTAGGGTATGGTTTAGGGTTAGGGTTAGGGTTAGTGTTAGTGTTAGGGTTAGGGTACGGCTTAGCGTATGGGATAGGGTACGGGTGAGGGTACGGCGTAGGGTAGGGGTTAGGGTTAGAGTTAGGGTTAGGGTTGGGGTTAGGGTACGGCTTAGGGTACGGGTGAGGGTACGGGTGAGGGTACTGCGTAGGGTATTGGTTAGGGTTAGGATATGGCTTAGGATACGGGTTAGTGTACGGGTTAGGGTATGGCGTAGGGTATGGGTTAGGGTTAGGGTTAGGGTTAGGGTTAGGGTTAGGGTTAGGGTACGGCTTAGGATACGGGTTAGGGTACGGGTGAGGGTACGGCGTAGTGTATGGGTTAGGGTTAGTGTTAGGGTACGTCTTAGGGTACGGGTTAGGGTACGGGTGAGGGTACGGTGTAGGGTAAGGGTTAGGGTTAGGGTTAGGGTTAGGGTTAGTTTTAGGGTTAGGGTTTGGTTTAGGGTACGGGTTAGGATTAGCGTACGTGTTAGGGTTAGCTTTTGGGTTAGGGTTAGGGTACGCGTTAGGGTTACGGTATGGGTTAGGGTTAGGGTACACGTTAGGATTATGGTATTTATTAAACCTATCCCACTCTCTAGATACCACTTAGCACGTAACGAATATTATTAGGGATACAGCCATGGAGAAGATTTTAGTCACTAGGATAAGATAAAGAATAAACACATTATAAAAAAATCACATTAGTATTTTCTTTTTAACCTGTTCCTTAAAACACTAGTGCTTAGGAAATCTAACAGAGGCAAAAGCAATCAAGGGTAGTTTAGGGTTAGGGTTAGGGTTAGGGTTAGTGTTAGGTTTAGGGTAGGGCTTAGGGTATGGGATAGGGTACGGGTGAGGGTACGGCGTAGGGTAGGGGTTAGGGTTAGGGTTAGGGTTAGGGTACGGCTTAGGGTACGGGTGAGGGTACTGTTTAGGGTATTGGTTATGGTTAGGGTACGGCTTAGAATACGGGTTAGGGTACGGTTTAGGGTACGGCGTAGGGTATGGTTTAGGGTTAGGGTTAGAGTTAGGGTTAGGGTTAGGGTACGGCTTAGGGTACGGGTTAGGGTACGGGTGAGGGTACGGCGTAGGTTATGGGTTAGGGTTAGGGTTAGGGTTAGGGTTAGTTTTAGGGTTAGGGATTGGTTTAGGGTAAGGTTTAGGATTAGCATACTTGTTCGGGTTAGGGTTTTGGTTAGGGTTAGGGTACGCGTTAGGGTTAGGGTATGGGTTAGGTTTAGGGTACACGTTAGGATTAGGGTATTTATTAAACCTATCCCACTCTCTAGATACCACTTAGCACGTAAAGGAATATTATTTAGGGTCCAGCCATGGAGAAGATTTTCGTCACTAGGATAAGATAAAGAATAAACACATTATAAAAAAATCACATTAGGATTTTCTTTTTAACCTGTTCCTTAAAACACTCGTGCTTAGGAATTCTAATGGAGGCAAAAGCAGTCAAGGGTAGTTTAGGGTTAGGGTTAGGGTTAGGGTTAGTGTTAGGGTTAGGGTACGGCTTAGGGTATGGGATAGTGTATGGGTGAGGGTACGGCATAGGGTAGGGTTTAGGATTAGGGTTAGTGTTAGGGTTAGGGTTAGAGTATGGCTTAGGGTACGGGTGAGGGTACTGTGTAGGTCATTGGTTAGGGTTAGGTTAAGGCTTAGGATACAGGTTATTGTATGGGTTAGGGTACGGCGCAGGGTATGGGTAAGGGTTAGGGTTAGGGTTAGGGTTAGAGTTAGGGTACGGCATAGGGTACGGGTTAGGGTACGGGTGAGGGTACGGCATAGTGTATAGGTTAGGGTTAGGGTTAGGGTACGGCTTAGGGTACGGGTTAGGTTATGGGTGAGTGTACGGCATAGGGTATGGTTTAGGGTTAGGGTTAGGGTTAGGGTTAGTGTTAGTGTTAGGGTTAGGGTACGGCTTAGCGTATGGGATAGGGTACGGGTGAGGGTACGGCGTAGGGTAGGGGTTAGGGTTAGAGTTAGGGTTAGGGTTGGGCTTAGGGTACGGCTTAGGGTACGGGTGAGGGTACGGGTGAGGGTACTGCGTAGGGTATTGGTTAGGTTTAGGATACGGCTTAGGATACGGGTTAGGGTACGGGTTAGGGTATGGCGTAGTGTATGGGTTAGGGTTAGGGTTAGGGTTAGTGTTAGGGTTAGGGTTAGGGTTAGGGTACGGCTTAGGATACGGGTTAGGCTACGGGTGAAGGTACGGCGTAGCGTATGGGTTACGGTTAGGGTTAGGGTTAGGGTTAGGGTACGGCTTAGGTTATGGAATAGGGTACAGGTGAGGGTATGGCATAGGGTATGGGTTAGGGTTAGGGTTAGGGTTAGGGTTAGGGTACGGCTTAGGGTACGGGTGAGGGTATGGGTAAGGATACTGCATAGGGTATTGGTTAGGGTTACGGTACGTCTTAGGATACGGGTTAGGGTACGGGTGAGGGTATGGCGTAGGTTATGGGTTAGGGTTAGGGTTAGTGTTACTGTTAGGGTTAGGGTACGGCTTAGCGTATGGGATAGGGTACGGGTGAGGGTACGGCGTAGGGTAGGGGTTAGGGTTAGGGTTAGGGTTAGGGTTAGGGTATGGCTTAGGGTACGGGTGAGGGTACGGGTGAGGGTACTGCGTAGGGTATTGGTTAGGGTTAGGGTATAGCTTAGGATACGTGTTAGGGTACGGGTTAGGTTACGGCGTAGAGTGTGGGTTAGGGTTAGGGTTGGTGTTAGGGTTAGGGTTACGGTACGTCTTAGGGTACGTGTTAGGGTACGGGTGAGGGTACGGCGTAGGTTATGGGTTAGGGTTAGGGTTAGGGTTAGGGTTAGGGTACGGCTTAGGATACGGGTTAGGGTACGGGTGAGGGTACGGCGTAGGTTACGGATTAGGGTTAGGATTAGTGTTAGGGTTATGGTACGGCTTAGGTTATGGGATAGGGTACAGGTGAGGGTATGGCATAGGGTAGGGGTTAGGGTTCGGGTTAGGGTTAGGGTTAGGGTTAGGGTACGGCTTAGGGTACGGGTGAGGGTATGGGTGAGGATACTGCGTAGGGTATTGGTTAGGGTTAGGGTACGGCTTAGGATACGGGTTAGGGTACGTGTTAGCGTATGGCGTACGGTATGGGTTAGGGTTAGGGTTAGGGTTAGGGTTAGGGTTAGGGTTAGGGTTAGGGTACGGCTTAGGGTACGGGTTAGGGTACGGGTGAGGTTACGGCGTAGGGTATAGTTTAGGGTTAGGGTTAGGGTTAGGGTACGGCTTAGGATACGGGTTAGGGTACGGGTGAGGGTACGGCATAGCGTATGGTTTAGGGTTAGGGTTAGGGTTAGGGTACGGCTTAGGGTACGGGTTAGGGTACGGGTGAGGGTATGCTGTAGTGTATAGGTTAGGGTTAGGGTTAGGGTTAGGGTATGGCTTAGGGTACGGGTGAGGGTACGGGTGAGGGTACTGTGTAGGGTATTGGTTATGGTTAGGGTACGGCTTAGAATACGGGTTAGGGTACGGGTTAGGGTACGGCGTAGGGTATAGTTTAGGGTTAGGGTTAGGGTTAGGGTACGGCTTAGGATACGGGTTAGGGTACGGGTGAGGGTACGGCGTAGTGTATAGGTTAGGGTTAGGGTTAGGGTACGGCTTAGGGTAAGGGTTAGGGTACGGGTCAGGGTATGGCGTAGTGTATAGGTTAGGGTTAGGGTTAGGGTTAGGGTACGGCTTAGGGTATGGGATAGGGTACGGGTGAGGGTACGGCGTAGGGTAGGGGTTAGGTTTAGGGTTAGTGTTAGGGTTAGGGTACGGCTTAGGGTATGGGATAGGTTACGGGTGAGGGTACGGCGTAGGGTAGGGGTTAGGGTTAGGTTTAGGGTTAGTGTTAGGTTTAGGGTACCGCTTAGGGTATGGGATAGGGTACGGCGTAGGGTAGCGGTTAGGGTTAGGTTTAGGGTTAGGGTTAGGGTACGGCTTAGGATACGGTTTAGGGTACGGGTGAGAGTACGGCGTAGGTTATGGGTTAGGGTTAGGGTTAGGGTTAGGGTTAGGGTTAGTTTTAGGGTTAGGGATTGGTTTAGGGTACGGGTTAGGATTAGCATACTTGTTCGGGTTAGGGTTTTGGTTAGGGTTAGGGTACGCGTTAGGGTTAAGGTATGGGTTAGGTTTAGGGTACACGTTAGGATTAGGGTATTTATTAAACCTATCCCACTCTCTAGATACCACTTAGCACGTAAAGGAATATTATTTGGGGTTCAGCCATGGAGAAAATTTTAGTCACTAGGATAAGATAAAGAATAAACACATTATAAAAAAATCACATAAGGTTTTCTTTTTAACCTGTTCCTTAAAACACTAGTGTTTAGGAAATCTAATGGAGGCAAAAGCAGTAAAGGGTAGTTTAGGGTTAGGGTTAGGGTTAGGGTTAGGGTAAGGCTTAGGATACGGGTGAGGTTACTGGTGAGGGTACTGCGTAGGTTATTGGTTAGGGTTAGGGTACGGCTTAGGATACGGGTTAGGATATGGGTTAGGTTACGGCGTTGGGTATGGGTGAGGGTTAGGGTTAGGGTTAGGGTAAGGCTTTGGGTACGGGTTAGGGTACGGGTGAGGGTACGGCGTAGGGTAGGGGTTAGGGTTAGGTTTAGGGTTAGGGTACGGCTTATGATACGGGTTAGGGTATGGGTGAGGGTACGGCGTAGCGTATGGGTTAGGGTTAGGGTTAGGGTTAGGGTTAGTTTTAGGGTTAGGGATTGGTTTAGGGTACGGGTTAGGATTAGCGTACGTGTTAGGGTTAGGGTTTGGGTTAGGGTTAGGGTACGCGTTAGGGTTAGGGTATGGGTTAGGGTTAGGGTACGCGTTAGGATTAGGGTATGGGGTAGGGTTAGGGTACACGTTAGGATTAGGGTATTTATTAAACCTATCCCACTCTCTAGATACCACTTAGCACGTAAAGGAATATTATTAGGGATCCAGCCATGGAGAAGATTTTAGTCACTAGGATAAGATAAAGAATAAACACATTATAAAAAAATAACATTAGGATTTTCTTTTTAACCTATTCCTTAAAACACTAGTGCTTAGGAAATCTAATAGAGGCAAAAGCAATCAAGGGTAGTTTAGGGTTAGGGTTAGGGTTAGGGTTAGTGTTAGGGTTAGGGTATGGCTTAGGGTACGGGTGAGGGTACGGGTGAGGGTACTGCGTAGGGTATTGGTTAGGGTTAGGGTACGGCTTAGGATACGTGTTAGGGTACGGGTTAGGGTATGGCGTAGTGTGTGGGTTAGGTTTAGGGTTAGTGTTAGGGTTAGGGTTACGGTACGTCTTAGGGTACGTGTTAGGGTACGGGTGAGGGTACGGCGTAGGTTATGGGTTAGGGTTAGGGTTAGGGTTAGGGTTAGGGTACGGCTTAGGTTATGGGATAGGGTACAGGTGAGGGTATGGCATAGGGTAGGGGTTAGGGTTAGGTTTAGGGTTAGGGTTAGGGTTAGGGTACGGCTTAGGGTACGGGTTAGGGTACGGGTGAGGGTATGCTGTAGTGTATAGGTTAGGGTTAGGGTTAGGGTTAGGGTATGGCTTAGGGTACGGGTGAGGGTACGGGTGAGGGTACTGTGTAGGGTATTGGTTATGGTTAGGGTACGGCTTAGAATACGGGTTAGGGTACGGGTTAGGGTACGGCGTAGGGTATAGTTTAGGGTTAGGGTTAGGGTTAGGGTACGGCTTAGGATACGGGTTAGGGTACGGGTGAGGGTACGGCGTAGTGTATAGGTTAGGGTTAGGGTTAGGGTACGGCTTAGGGTAAGGGTTAGGGTACGGGTCAGGGTATGGCGTAGTGTATAGGTTAGGGTTAGGGTTAGGGTTAGGGTACGGCTTAGGGTATGGGATAGGGTACGGGTGAGGGTACGGCGTAGGGTAGGGGTTAGGTTTAGGGTTAGTGTTAGGGTTAGGGTACGGCTTAGGGTATGGGATAGGTTACGGGTGAGGGTACGGCGTAGGGTAGGGGTTAGGGTTAGGTTTAGGGTTAGTGTTAGGTTTAGGGTACCGCTTAGGGTATGGGATAGGGTACGGCGTAGGGTAGCGGTTAGGGTTAGGTTTAGGGTTAGGGTTAGGGTACGGCTTAGGATACGGTTTAGGGTACGGGTGAGAGTACGGCGTAGGTTATGGGTTAGGGTTAGGGTTAGGGTTAGGGTTAGGGTTAGTTTTAGGGTTAGGGATTGGTTTAGGGTACGGGTTAGGATTAGCATACTTGTTCGGGTTAGGGTTTTGGTTAGGGTTAGGGTACGCGTTAGGGTTAGGGTATGGGTTAGGTTTAGGGTACACGTTAGGATTAGGGTATTTATTAAACCTATCCCACTCTCTAGATACCACTTAGCACGTAAAGGAATATTATTTGGGGTTCAGCCATGGAGAAAATTTTAGTCACTAGGATAAGATAAAGAATAAACACATTATAAAAAAATCACATAAGGTTTTCTTTTTAACCTGTTCCTTAAAACACTAGTGTTTAGGAAATCTAATGGAGGCAAAAGCAGTAAAGGGTAGTTTAGGGTTAGGGTTAGGGTTAGGGTTAGGGTAAGGCTTAGGATACGGGTGAGGTTACTGGTGAGGGTACTGCGTAGGTTATTGGTTAGGGTTAGGGTACGGCTTAGGATACGGGTTAGGATATGGGTTAGGTTACGGCGTTGGGTATGGGTGAGGGTTAGGGTTAGGGTTAGGGTAAGGCTTTGGGTACGGGTTAGGGTACGGGTGAGGGTACGGCGTAGGGTAGGGGTTAGGGTTAGGTTTAGGGTTAGGGTACGGCTTATGATACGGGTTAGGGTATGGGTGAGGGTACGGCGTAGCGTATGGGTTAGGGTTAGGGTTAGGGTTAGGGTTAGTTTTAGGGTTAGGGATTGGTTTAGGGTACGGGTTAGGATTAGCGTACGTGTTAGGGTTAGGGTTTGGGTTAGGGTTAGGGTACGCGTTAGGGTTAGGGTATGGGTTAGGGTTAGGGTACGCGTTAGGATTAGGGTATGGGGTAGGGTTAGGGTACACGTTAGGATTAGGGTATTTATTAAACCTATCCCACTCTCTAGATACCACTTAGCACGTAAAGGAATATTATTAGGGATCCAGCCATGGAGAAGATTTTAGTCACTAGGATAAGATAAAGAATAAACACATTATAAAAAAATAACATTAGGATTTTCTTTTTAACCTATTCCTTAAAACACTAGTGCTTAGGAAATCTAATAGAGGCAAAAGCAATCAAGGGTAGTTTAGGGTTAGGGTTAGGGTTAGGGTTAGTGTTAGGGTTAGGGTATGGCTTAGGGTACGGGTGAGGGTACGGGTGAGGGTACTGCGTAGGGTATTGGTTAGGGTTAGGGTACGGCTTAGGATACGTGTTAGGGTACGGGTTAGGGTATGGCGTAGTGTGTGGGTTAGGGTTAGGGTTAGTGTTAGGGTTAGGGTTACGGTACGTCTTAGGGTACGTGTTAGGGTACGGGTGAGGGTACGGCGTAGGTTATGGGTTAGGGTTAGGGTTAGGGTTAGGGTTAGGGTACGGCTTAGGTTATGGGATAGGGTACAGGTGAGGGTATGGCATAGGGTAGGGGTTAGGGTTAGGTTTAGGGTTAGGGTTAGGGTTAGGGTACGGCTTAGGGTACGGGTGAGGGTATGGGTGAGGATACTGCGTAGGGTATTGGTTAGGGTTAGGGTATGGCTTAGGATACGGGTTAGGGTACCTGTTAGGGTATGGCGTACGCTATGGGTTAGGGTTAGGGTTAGGGTTAGGGTTAGGGTTAGGGTACGGCTTAGGGTACGGGTTAGGGTATGGGTGAGGTTACGGCGTAGGGTATAGTTTAGGGTTAGGGTTAGGGTTAGGGTACGGCTTAGGGTACGGGTTAGGGTACGGGTGAGGGTATGGCGTAGTGTATAGGTTAGGGTTAGGGTTAGGGTTAGGGTATGGCTTAGGGTACGGGTGAGGGTACGGGTGAGGGTACTGTGTAGGGTATTGGTTATGGTTAGGGTACGGCTTAGAATACGGGTTAGGGTACGGTTTAGGGTACGGCGTAGGGTATGGGTTAGGGTTAGGGTTAGGGTTAGGGTTAGGGTTAGGGTACGGCTTAGGGTACGGGTTAGGGTACGGGTGAGGGTACGGCGTAGTGTATAGGTTAGGGTTAGGGTTAGGGTTAGGGTACGGCTTAGGGTATGGGATAGGGTACGGGTGAGGGTATGGCGTAGGGTAGGGGTTAGGTTTAGGGTTAGGGTTAGTGTTAGGGTTAGGGTACGGCTTAGGGTATGGGATAGGTTACGGTGAGGGTACGGCGTAGGGTAGGTGTTAGGGTTAGGTTTAGGGTTAGTGTTAGGTTTAGGGTACCGCTTAGGGTATGGGATAGGGTACGGCGTAGGGTAGCGGTTAGGATTAGGGTTAGGGTTAGTGTACGGCTTAGGATACGGGTTAGGGTATGGGTGAGGGTGCGGCATAGCGTATGGGTTAGGGTTAGGGTTAGGGTTAGGGTACGGCTTAGGGTACGGGTTAGGGTACGGGTGAGGGTACGGCGTAGGGTAGAGGTTAGGGTAAGGTTTAGGGTTAGGGTACGTCTTAGGCTACGGGTTAGGGTACGGGTGAGGGTAAGGCGTAGGGTAAGGTTTAGGGTTAGGGTTAGGGTTAGGGTTAGTTTTAGGGTTAGGGTTTGGTTTAGGGTACGGGTTAGGATTAGCGTACGTGTTAGGGTTAGGTTTTGGTACAGGGTTAGGGTACGCGTTAGGGTTAGGGTATGGGTTAGGGTTAGGGTACACGTTAGGATTAGGGTATTTATTAAACCTATCCCACTCTCTAGATACCAATTAGCACGTAAAGGAATATTATTAGGGATCCAGCCATGGAGAAGATTTTAGTCACTAGGATAAGATAAAGAATAAACACATTATAAAAAAATCACATTAGGATTTTCTTTTTAACCTGTTCCTTAAAACACTAGTGCTTAGGAAATCTAATACAGGCAAAAGCCATCAAGGGTAGTTTAGGGTTAGGGTTAGGGTTAGGGTTAGTGTTAGGGTTAGGGTACGGCTTAGGGTATGGGATAGGGTACGGGTGAGGGTACGGCGTAGGGTAGGGGTTAGGGTTAGGGTTAGGGTTATGGTTAGGGTATGGCTTAGGGTACGGGTGAGGGTACGGGTGAGGGTACTGCGTAGGGTATTGGTTAGGGTTAGGGTACGGCTTAGGATACGTGTTAGGGTACGGGTTAGGGTACGGCGTAGAGTGTGGGTTAGGGTTAGGGTTAGTGTTAGGGTTAGGGTTACGGTACGTCTTAGGGTACGTGTTAGGGTACGGGTGAGGGTACGGCGTAGGTTATGGGTTAGGGTTAGGGTTAGGGTTAGGGTTAGGGTATGGCTTAGGATACGGGTTAGGGTACGGGTGAGGGTACGGCGTAGGTTATGGGTTAGGGTTAGGGTTAGTGTTAGGGTTATGGTACGGCTTAGGTTATGGGATAGGGTACAGGTGAGGGTATGGCATAGGGTAGGGGTTAGGGTTAGGGTTAGGGTTAGGGTATGGCTTAGGGTACGGGTGAGGGTATGGGTGAGGATACTGCGTAGGATATTGGTTAGGGTTAGGGTACGGCTTAGGATACGGGTTAGGGTACGTGTTAGGGTATGGCGTACGGTATGGGTTAGGGTTAGGGTCAGGGTTAGGGTACGGCTTAGGGTACGGGTTAGGGTACGGGTGAGGTTACGGCGTAGGGTATAGTTTAGGGTTAGGGTTAGGGTTAGGGTACGGCTTAGGGTACGGGTTAGGGTACGGGTGAGGGTACGGTGTAGGTTATGGGTTAGGGTTAGGGTTAGGGTTAGTTTTAGGGTTAGGGATTGGTTTAGGGTACGGGTTAGGATTAGCATACGTGTTCGGGTTAGGGTTTTGGTTAGGGTTAGGGTACGCGTTAGGGTTAGGGTATGGGTTAGGTTTAGGGTACACTTTAGGATTAGGGTATTTATTAAACCTATCCCACTCTCTAGATACCACTTAGCACGTAAAGGAATATTATTTGGGGTTCAGCCATGGAGAAGATTTTAGTCACTAGGATAAGATAAATAATAAACACATTATAAAAAAATCACATAAGGTTTTCTTTTTAACCTGTTCCTTAAAACACTAGTGTTTAGGAAATCTAATGGAGGCAAAAGCAGTAAAGGGTATTTTAGGGTTAGGGTTAGGGTTAGGGTTAGGGTAGGGCTTAGGATACGGGTGAGGGTACTGGTGAGGGTACTGCGTAGGTTATTGGTTAGGGTTAGGGTACGGCTTAGGATACGGGTTAGGATATGGGTTAGGTTACGGCATTGGGTATGGGTGAGGGTTAGGGGTAGGGTTAGGGTAAGGCTTTGGGTACGGGTTAGGGTACGGGGGAGGGTACGGCGTAGGGTAGAGGTTAGGGTTAGGTTTAGGATTAGGGTACGGCTTAGGATACGGGTTAGGGTATGGGTGAGGGTACGGCGTAGCGTATGGGTTAGGGTTAGGGTTAGGGTTAGGGTTAGTTTTAGGGTTAGGGATTGGTTTAGGGTACTGGTTAGGATTAGCGTACGTGTTAGGGTTAGGGTTTGGGTTAGAGTTAGGGTATGCATTAGGGTTAGGGTATGGGTTAGGGTTAGGGTACACGTTAGGATTAGGGTATTTATTAAACCTATCCCACTCTCTAGATACCACTTAGCACGTAAAGGAATATTATTTAGGGTCCAGCCATGGAGAATATTTTCGTCACTAGGATAAGATAAAGAATAAACACATTATAAAAAAATCACATTAGGATTTTCTTTTTAACCTGTTCCTTAAAACACTAGTGCTTAGGAAATCTAATGGAGGCAAAAGCAGTCAAGGGTAGTTTAGGGTTAGGGTTAGGGTTAGGGTTAGGGTTAGTGTTAGGGTTAGGTTACGGCTTAGGGTATGGGATAGGGTATGGGTGAGGGTACGGCATAGGGTAGGGTTTAGGGTTAGGGTTAGTGTTAGGGTTAGGGTTAGGGTATGGCTTAGGGTACGGGTGAGGGTACTGTGTAGGTCATTGGTTAGGGTTAGGTTAAGGCTTAGGATACAGGTTATTGTATGGGTTAGGGTACGGCGCAGGGTATGGGTAAGGGTTAGGGTTAGGGTTAGGGTTAGAGTTAGGGTACGGCTTAGGGTACGGGTTAGGGTACGGGTGAGGGTACGGCGTAGTGTATAGGTTAGGGTTAGGGTTAGGGTACGGCTTAGGGTACGGGTTAGGTTACGGGTGAGGGTACGGCGTAAGGTATGGGTTAGGGTTAGGGTTAGGGTTAATGTTAGTGTTAGGGTTAGGGTACGGCTTAGCGTATGGGATAGGGTACGGGTGAGGGTACGGCGTAGGGTAGGGGTTAGGGTTAGAGTTAGGGTTAGGGTTGGGGTTAGGGTACGGCTTAGGGTACGGGTGAGGGTACGGGTGAGGGTACTGCGTAGGGTATTGGTTAGGGTTAGGATATGGCTTAGGATACGGGTTAGGGTATGGGTTAGGGTATGGCGTAGGGTATGGGTTAGGCTTAGGGTTAGGGTTAGGGTTAGGGTTAGGGTACGTCTTAGGATACGGGTTAGGGTACGGGTGAGGGTACGGCGTAGCATATGGGTTAGGGTTAGGGTTAGGGTACGTCTTAGGGTACGGGTTAGGGTACGGGTGAGGGTACGGCATAGGGTAAGGGTTAGGGTTAGGGTTAGGGTTAGGGTTAGTTTTAGGGTTGGGGATTGGTTTAGGGTACGGGTTAGGATTAGCGTACGTGTTAGGGTTAGGTTTTGGTACAGGGTTAGGGTACGCGTTAGGGTTAGGGTATGGGTTAGGGTTAGGGTACACGTTAGGATTAGGGTATTTATTAAACCTATCCCACTCTCTAGATACCACTTAGCACGTAAAGGAATATTATTAGGGATCCAGCCATGGAGAAGATTTTAGTCACTAGGATAAGATAAAGAATAAACACATTAAAAAAAATCACATTGGGATTTTCTTTTTAACCTGTTCCTTAAAACACTAGTGCTTAGGAAATCTAATAGAGGCAAAAGCCATCAAGGGTAGTTTAGGGTTAGGGTTAGGGTTAGGGTTAGTGTTAGGGTTAGGGTTACGGTACGTCTTAGGGTACGTGTTAGGGTACGGGTGAGGGTACGGCGTAGGTTATGGGTTAGGGTTAGGGTTAGGGTTAGGGTTAGGGTACGGCTTAGGTTATGGGATAGGGTACAGGTGAGGGTATGGCATAGGGTAGGGGTTAGGGTTAGGTTTAGGGTTAGGGTTAGGGTTAGGGTACGGCTTAGGGTACGGGTGAGGGTATGGGTGAGGATACTGCGTAGGGTATTGGTTAGGGTTAGGGTATGGCTTAGGATACGGGTTAGGGTACCTGTTAGGGTATGGCGTACGCTATGGGTTAGGGTTAGGGTTAGGGTTAGGGTTAGGGTTAGGGTACGGCTTAGGGTACGGGTTAGGGTATGGGTGAGGTTACGGCGTAGGGTATAGTTTAGGGTTAGGGTTAGGGTTAGGGTACGGCTTAGGGTATGGGTTAGGGTACGGGTGAGGGTATGGCGTAGTGTATAGGTTAGGGTTAGGGTTAGGGTTAGGGTATGGCTTAGGGTACGGGTGAGGGTACGGGTGAGGGTACTGTGTAGGGTATTGGTTATGGTTAGGGTACGGCTTAGAATACGGGTTAGGGTACGGTTTAGGGTACGGCGTAGGGTATGGGTTAGGGTTAGGGTTAGGGTTAGGGTTAGGGTTAGGGTACGGCTTAGGGTACGGGTTAGGGTACGGGTGAGGGTACGGCGTAGTGTATAGGTTAGGGTTAGGGTTAGGGTTAGGGTACGGCTTAGGGTATGGGATAGGGTACGGGTGAGGGTATGGCGTAGGGTACGGGTTAGGTTTAGGGTTAGGGTTAGTGTTAGGGTTAGGGTACGGCTTAGGGTATGGGATAGGTTACGGTGAGGGTACGGCGTAGGGTAGGTGTTAGGGTTAGGTTTAGGGTTAGTGTTAGGTTTAGGGTACCGCTTAGGGTATGGGATAGGGTACGGCGTAGGGTAGCGGTTAGGATTAGGGTTAGGGTTAGTGTACGGCTTAGGATACGGGTTAGGGTATGGGTGAGGGTGCGGCATAGCGTATGGGTTAGGGTTAGGGTTAGGGTTAGGGTACGGCTTAGGGTACGGGTTAGGGTACGGGTGAGGGTACGGCGTAGGGTAGAGGTTAGGGTAAGGTTTAGGGTTAGGGTACGTCTTAGGCTACGGGTTAGGGTACGGGTGAGGGTACGGCGTAGGGTAAGGTTTAGGGTTAGGGTTAGGGTTAGGGTTAGTTTTAGGGTTAGGGTTTGGTTTAGGGTACGGGTTAGGATTAGCGTACGTGTTAGGGTTAGGTTTTGGTACAGGGTTAGGGTACGCGTTAGGGTTAGGGTATGGGTTAGGGTTAGGGTACACGTTAGGATTAGGGTATTTATTAAACCTATCCCACTCTCTAGATACCAATTAGCACGTAAAGGAATATTATTAGGGATCCAGCCATGGAGAAGATTTTAGTCACTAGGATAAGATAAAGAATAAACACATTATAAAAAAATCACATTAGGATTTTCTTTTTAACCTGTTCCTTAAAACACTAGTGCTTAGGAAATCTAATACAGGCAAAAGCCATCAAGGGTAGTTTAGGGTTAGGGTTAGGGTTAGGGTTAGTGTTAGGGTTAGGGTACGGCTTAGGGTATGGGATAGGGTACGGGTGAGGGTACGGCGTAGGGTAGGGGTTAGGGTTAGGGTTAGGGTTATGGTTAGGGTATGGCTTAGGGTACGGGTGAGGGTACGGGTGAGGGTACTGCGTAGGGTATTGGTTAGGGTTAGGGTACGGCTTAGGATACGTGTTAGGGTACGGGTTAGGGTACGGCGTAGAGTGTGGGTTAGGGTTAGGGTTAGTGTTAGGGTTAGGGTTACGGTACGTCTTAGGGTACGTGTTAGGGTACGGGTGAGGGTACGGCGTAGGTTATGGGTTAGGGTTAGGGTTAGGGTTAGGGTTAGGGTATGGCTTAGGATACGGGTTAGGGTACGGGTGAGGGTACGGCGTAGGTTATGGGTTAGGGTTAGGGTTAGTGTTAGGGTTATGGTACGGCTTAGGTTATGGGATAGGGTACAGGTGAGGGTATGGCATAGGGTAGGGGTTAGGGTTAGGGTTAGGGTTAGGGTATGGCTTAGGGTACGGGTGAGGGTATGGGTGAGGATACTGCGTAGGATATTGGTTAGGGTTAGGGTACGGCTTAGGATACGGGTTAGGGTACGTGTTAGGGTATGGCGTACGGTATGGGTTAGGGTTAGGGTCAGGGTTAGGGTACGGCTTAGGGTACGGGTTAGGGTACGGGTGAGGTTACGGCGTAGGGTATAGTTTAGGGTTAGGGTTAGGGTTAGGGTACGGCTTAGGGTACGGGTTAGGGTACGGGTGAGGGTACGGTGTAGGTTATGGGTTAGGGTTAGGGTTAGGGTTAGTTTTAGGGTTAGGGATTGGTTTAGGGTACGGGTTAGGATTAGCATACGTGTTCGGGTTAGGGTTTTGGTTAGGGTTAGGGTACGCGTTAGGGTTAGGGTATGGGTTAGGTTTAGGGTACACTTTAGGATTAGGGTATTTATTAAACCTATCCCACTCTCTAGATACCACTTAGCACGTAAAGGAATATTATTTGGGGTTCAGCCATGGAGAAGATTTTAGTCACTAGGATAAGATAAATAATAAACACATTATAAAAAAATCACATAAGGTTTTCTTTTTAACCTGTTCGTTAAAACACTAGTGTTTAGGAAATCTAATGGAGGCAAAAGCAGTAAAGGGTATTTTAGGGTTAGGGTTAGGGTTAGGGTTAGGGTAGGGCTTAGGATACGGGTGAGGGTACTGGTGAGGGTACTGCGTAGGTTATTGGTTAGGGTTAGGGTACGGCTTAGGATACGGGTTAGGATATGGGTTAGGTTACGGCATTGGGTATGGGTGAGGGTTAGGGGTAGGGTTAGGGTAAGGCTTTGGGTACGGGTTAGGGTACGGGGGAGGGTACGGCGTAGGGTAGAGGTTAGGGTTAGGTTTAGGATTAGGGTACGGCTTAGGATACGGGTTAGGGTATGGGTGAGGGTACGGCGTAGCGTATGGGTTAGGGTTAGGGTTAGGGTTAGGGTTAGTTTTAGGGTTAGGGATTGGTTTAGGGTACTGGTTAGGATTAGCGTACGTGTTAGGGTTAGGGTTTGGGTTAGAGTTAGGGTATGCATTAGGGTTAGGGTATGGGTTAGGGTTAGGGTACACGTTAGGATTAGGGTATTTATTAAACCTATCCCACTCTCTAGATACCACTTAGCACGTAAAGGAATATTATTTAGGGTCCAGCCATGGAGAATATTTTCGTCACTAGGATAAGATAAAGAATAAACACATTATAAAAAAATCACATTAGGATTTTCTTTTTAACCTGTTCCTTAAAACACTAGTGCTTAGGAAATCTAATGGAGGCAAAAGCAGTCAAGGGTAGTTTAGGGTTAGGGTTAGGGTTAGGGTTAGGGTTAGTGTTAGGGTTAGGTTACGGCTTAGGGTATGGGATAGGGTATGGGTGAGGGTACGGCATAGGGTAGGGTTTAGGGTTAGGGTTAGTGTTAGGGTTAGGGTTAGGGTATGGCTTAGGGTACGGGTGAGGGTACTGTGTAGGTCATTGGTTAGGGTTAGGTTAAGGCTTAGGATACAGGTTATTGTATGGGTTAGGGTACGGCGCAGGGTATGGGTAAGGGTTAGGGTTAGGGTTAGGGTTAGAGTTAGGGTACGGCTTAGGGTACGGGTTAGGGTACGGGTGAGGGTACGGCGTAGTGTATAGGTTAGGGTTAGGGTTAGGGTACGGCTTAGGGTACGGGTTAGGTTACGGGTGAGGGTACGGCGTAAGGTATGGGTTAGGGTTAGGGTTAGGGTTAATGTTAGTGTTAGGGTTAGGGTACGGCTTAGCGTATGGGATAGGGTACGGGTGAGGGTACGGCGTAGGGTAGGGGTTAGGGTTAGAGTTAGGGTTAGGGTTGGGGTTAGGGTACGGCTTAGGGTACGGGTGAGGGTACGGGTGAGGGTACTGCGTAGGGTATTGGTTAGGGTTAGGATATGGCTTAGGATACGGGTTAGGGTATGGGTTAGGGTATGGCGTAGGGTATGGGTTAGGCTTAGGGTTAGGGTTAGGGTTAGGGTTAGGGTACGTCTTAGGATACGGGTTAGGGTACGGGTGAGGGTACGGCGTAGCATATGGGTTAGGGTTAGGGTTAGGGTACGTCTTAGGGTACGGGTTAGGGTACGGGTGAGGGTACGGCATAGGGTAAGGGTTAGGGTTAGGGTTAGGGTTAGGGTTAGTTTTAGGGTTGGGGATTGGTTTAGGGTACGGGTTAGGATTAGCGTACGTGTTAGGGTTAGGTTTTGGTACAGGGTTAGGGTACGCGTTAGGGTTAGGGTATGGGTTAGGGTTAGGGTACACGTTAGGATTAGGGTATTTATTAAACCTATCCCACTCTCTAGATACCACTTAGCACGTAAAGGAATATTATTAGGGATCCAGCCATGGAGAAGATTTTAGTCACTAGGATAAGATAAAGAATAAACACATTAAAAAAAATCACATTGGGATTTTCTTTTTAACCTGTTCCTTAAAACACTAGTGCTTAGGAAATCTAATAGAGGCAAAAGCCATCAAGGGTAGTTTAGGGTTAGGGTTAGGGTTAGGGTTAGTGTTAGGGTTAGGGTACGGCTTAGGGTATGGGATAGGGTACGGGTGAGGGTACGGCGTAGGGTAGGGGTTAGGGTTAGGGTTAGGTTTATGGTTAGGGTATGGCTTAGGGTAGGTGTTAGGGTACGGGTTAGGGTACGGCGTAGAGTTTGGGTTAGGGTTAGGGTTAGTGTTAGGGTTAGGGTTAGGGTACGTCATAGGGTACGTGTTAGGGTACGGGTGAGGGTACGGCGTATGTTATGCTTTAGGGTTAGGGTTAGGGTTAGGGTTAGGGTACGGCTTAGGATACGGGTTAGGGTACGGGTGAGGGTACGGCGTATGTTATGGGTTAGTGTTAGGGTTAGGGTTAGGGTTAGGGTACGGCTTAGGTTATGGGATAGGGTACAGGTGAGGGTATGGCATAGGGTAGGTGTTAGGGTTAGGTTTAGGGTTAGGGTTAGGGTTAGGGTACGGCTTAGGGTACGGGTGAGGGTATGGGTGAGGATACTGCGTAGGGTATTGGTTAGGTTTAGGGTCCGGCTTAGGATACGGGTGAGGGTACGTGTGAGGGTACTGCGTAGGGTATTTGTTAGGGTTAGGATACGGCTTAGGATACGGGTTAGGGTACGGGATAGGGTATGGCGTAGGGTATGGGTTAGGGTTAGGGTTAGGGTTAGGGTTAGGGTTAGGGTACGGCTTAGGGTACGGGTTAGGGTACGGGTGAGGGTACGGCGTAGGGTAAGGGTTAGGGTTAGGGTTAGGGTTAGGGTTAGTTTTAGGTTTAGGGATTCGTTTAGGGTACGGGTTAGGATTAGCGTACGTGTTAGGGTTAGGTTTTGGGTTAGGGTTAGGGTACGCGTTAGGGTTAGGGTATGGGTTAGGGTTAGGGTACACGTTAGGATTAGGGTATTTATTAAACCTATCCCACTCTCTAGATACCACTTTGCACGTAAAGGAATATTATTAGTGATCCAGCCATGGAGAAGATTTTAGTCACTAGGATAAGATAAAGAATAAACACATTATAAAAAAATCACATTAGGATTTTCTTTTTAACCTGTTCCTTAAAACACTAGTGTTTAGGAAATCTAATACAGGCAAAAGCAATCAAGGGTAGTTTAGGGTTAGGGTTAGGGTTAGGGTTAGTGTTAGGGTTAGGGTACGGCTTAGGGTATGGGATAGGGTACGGCTGAGGGTACGGCGTAGGGTAGGGGTTAGGGTTAGGGTTAGGGTTAGGGTTAGGGTATGGCTTAGGTTACGGGTGAGGGTACGGGTGAGGGTACTGTGTAGGGTATTGGTTAGGGTTAGGGTACGGCTTAGGATACGGGTTAGGGTATGGGTGAGGGTACTGCGTAGCGTATGGGTTAGGGTTAGGGTTAGGGTTAGGGTTAGTTTTAGGGTTAGGGATTGGTTTAGGGTACGGGTGAGGATTAGCGTACGTGTTAGGGTTAGGGTTTGGGTTAGGTTTAGGGTACGCATTAGGGTTAGGGTTAGGGTACACGTTAGGATTAGGGTATTTATTAAACCTATCCCACTCTCTAGATACCACTTAGCACGTAAAGGAATATTATTTAGGGTCCAGCCATGGAGAAGATTTTCGTTACTAGGATAAAAGAAAGAATAAACACATTATAAAAAAATCACATTAGGATTTTCTTTTTAACCTGTTCCTTAAAACACTAGTGCTTAGGAAATCTAATGGAGGCAAAAGCAGTCAAGGGTAGTTTAGGGTTAGGGTTAGGGTTAGGGTTAGTGTTAGGGTTAGGGTACGGCTTAGGGTATGGGATAGGGTATGGGTGAGGGTACGGCATAGGGTAGGGTTTAGGGTTAGGGTTAGTGTTAGGGTTAGGGTTAGGGTATGGCTTAGGGTACGGGTGAGGGTACTGTGTAGGTCATTGGTTAGGGTTAGGTTAAGGCTTAGGATACAGGTTATTGTATGGGTTAGGGTACGGCGCAGGGTATGGGTAAGGGTTAGGGTTAGGGTTAGGGTTAGAGTTAGGGTACGGCTTAGGGTACGGGTTAGGGTACGGGTGAGGGTACGGCGTAGTGTATAGGTTAGGGTTAGGGTTAGGGTACGGCTTTGGGTACGGGTTTGGTTACGGGTGAGGGTACGGCGTAGGGTATGGGTTAGGGTTAGGGTTAGGGTTAGTGTTAGTGTTAGGGTTAGGGTACGGCTTAGCGTATGGGATAGGGTACGGGTGAGGGTACGGCGTAGGGTAGGGGTTAGGGTTAGAGTTAGGGTTAGGGTTGGGGTTAGGGTACGGCTTAGGGTACGGGTGAGGGTACGGGTGAGGGTACTGCGTAGGGTATTGGTTAGGGTTAGGATACGGCTTAGGATACGGGTTAGGGTACGGGTTAGGGTATGGCGTAGGGTATGGGTTAGGGTTAGGGTTAGGGTTAGGGTTAGGGTTAGGGTACGGCTTAGGATACGGGTTAGGGTACGGGTGAGGGTACGGCGTAGCGTATGGGTTAGGGTTAGGGTTAGGGTACGTCTTAGGGTACGGGTTAGGGTACGGGTGAGGGTACGGCGTAGGGTAAGGTTTAGGGTTAGGGTTAGGGTTAGGGTTAGTTTTAGGGTTAGGGATTGGTTTAGGGTACGGGTTAGGATTAGCGTACGTGTTAGGGTTAGGTTTTCGGTTAGGGTTAGGTTATGCGTTAGGGTTAGGGTATGGGTTAGGGTTAGGGTACACGTTAGGATTAGGGTATTTATTAAACCTATCCCACTCTCTAGATACCACTTAGCACGTAAAGGAATATTATTAGGGATCCAGCCATGGAGAAGATTTTAGTCACTAGGATAAGATAAAGAATAAACACATTATAAAAAAATCACATTAGGATTTTCTTTTTAACCTGTTCCTTAAAACACTAGTGTTTAGGAAATCTAATACAGGCAAAAGCAATCAAGGGTAGTTTAGGGTTACGGTTAGGGTTAGGGTTAGTGTTAGGGTTAGGGTACGGCTTAGGGTATGGGATAGGGTACGGGTGAGGGTACGGCGTAGGGTAGGGGTTAGGGTTAGGGTTAGGGTTAGGGTTAGGGTATGGCTTAGGGTACGGGTGAGGGTACGGGTGAGGGTACTGCATAGGGTATTGGTTAGGGTTAGGGTACGGCTTAGGATACGTGTTAGGGTACGGGTTAGGGTACGGCGTAGAGTGTGGGTTAAGGTTAGGGTTAGTGTTAGGGTTAGGGTTACGGTACGTCTTAGGGTATGTGTTAGGGTAGGGGTGAGGGTACGGCGTAGGTTATGGGTTAGGGTTAGGGTTAGGGTTAGGGTTAGGGTACGGCTTAGGATACGGGTTAGGGTACGGGTGAGGGTACGGCGTAGGTTATGGGTTAGGGTTAGGGTTAGTGTTAGGGTTATGGTACGGCTTAGGTTATGGGATAGGGTACAGGTGAGGGTATGGCATAGGGTAGGGGTTAGGGTTAGGGTTAGGGTTAGGGTTAGGGTTAGGGTACGGCTTAGGGTACGGGTGAGGCTATGGGTGAGGATACTGCGTAGGGTATTGGTTAGGGTTAGGGTAAAGCTTAGGATACGGGTTAGGGTACGTGTTAGGGTATGGCGTACGGTATGGGTTAGGGTTAGGGTTAGGGTTAGGGTTAGGGTTAGGGTTAGGGTACGGCTTAGGGTACGGGTTAGGGTACGGGTGAGGTTACGGCGTAGGGTAAGGTTTAGGGTTAGGGTTAGGGTTAGGGTTAGTTTTAGGGTTAGGGATTGGTTTAGGGTACGGGTTAGGATTAGCGTACGTGCTAGGGTTAGGTTTTCGGTTAGGGTTAGGGTACGCGTTAGGGTTAGGGTATGGGTTAGAGTTAGGGTACACGTTAGGATTAGGGTATTTATTAAACCTATCCCACTCTCTAGATACCACTTAGCACGTAAAGGAATATTATTAGGGATCCAGCCATGGAGAAGATTTTAGTCACTAGGATAAGATAAAGAATAAACACATTATAAAAAAATCACATTAGGATTTTCTTTTTAACCTGTTCCTTAAAACACTAGTGCTTAGGAAATCTAATAGAGGCAAAAGCAATCAAGGGTAGTTTAGGGTTAGGGTTAGGGTTAGGGTTAGTGTTAGGGTTAGGGTACGGCTTAGGGTATGGGATAGGGTACGGGTGAGGGTACGGCGTAGGGTAGGTGTTAGGGTTAGGCTTAGGGTTATGGTTAGGGTATGGCTTAGGGTACGGGTGAGGGTACGGGTGAGGGTACTGCGTAGGGTATTGCTTAGGGTTAGGGTACGGCTTAGGATACGTGTTAGGGTACGGATTAGGTTACGGCGTAGAGTGTGGGTTAGGGTTAGGGTTAGTGTTAGGGTTAGGGTTACGGTACTTCTTAGGGTACGTGTTAGGGTACGGGTGAGGGTACGGCGTAGGTTATGGGTTAGGGTTAGGGTTAGGGTTAGGGTTAGGGTACGGCTTAGGATACGGGTTAGGGTACGGGTGAGGGTACGGCGTTGGTTATGGGTTAGGGTTAGGGTTAGTGTTAGGGTTATGGTACGGCTTAGGTTATGGGATAGGGTACAGGTGAGGGTATGGCATAGGGTAGGGGTTAGGGTTAGGGTTAGGGTTAGGGTTAGGGTTAGGGTACGGCTTAGGGTACGGGTGAGGCTATGGGTGAGGATACTGCGTAGGGTATTGGTTAGGGTTAGGGTACGGCTTAGGATACGGGTTAGGGTACGTGTTAGGGTATGGCGTACGATGTGGGTTAGGGTTAGGGTTAGGGTTAGGGTTAGGGTTAGGGTACGCCTTAGGGTACGGGTTAGGGTACGGGTGAGGGTACGGCGTAGCATATGTTTTAGGGTTAGGGTTAGGGTACGGCTTAGGGTACGGGTTAGGGTACGGGTGACGGTACGGTGTAGGTTATGGGTTAGGGTTAGGGTTAGGGTTAGGGTTAGTTTTAGTGTTAGGGATTGGTTTAGGGTACGGGTTAGGATTAGCATACGTGTTCGGGTTAGGGTTTTGGTTAGGGTTAGGGTACGCGTTAGGGTTAGGGTATGGGTTAGGTTTAGGGTACACTTTAGGATTAGGGTATTTATTAAACCTATCCCACTCTCTAGATACCACTTAGCACGTAAAGGAATATTATTTGGGGTTCAGCCATGGAGAAGATTTTAGTCACTAGGATAAGATAAAGAATAAACACATTATAAAAAAATCACATAAGGTTTTCTTTTTAACCTGTTCCTTAAAACACTAGTGTTTAGGAAATCTAATGGAGGCAAAAGCAGTAAAGGGTAGTTTAGGGTTAGGGTTAGGGTTAGGGTTAGGGGAGGGCTTAGGATACCGGTGAGGGTACTGGTGAGGGTACTGCATAGGTTATTGGTTAGGGTTAGGGTACGGCTTAGGATACGGGTTAGGATATGGGTTAGGTTACGGCGTTGGGTATGGGTGAGGGTTAGGGTTAGGGTTAGGGTAAGGCTTTGGGTACGGGTTAGGGTACGGGTGAGGGTACGGCGTAGGGTAGAGGTTAGGGTTAGGTTTAGGGTTAGGGTACGGCTTAGGATACGGGTTAGGGTATGGGTGCGGGTACTGCGTAGCGTATGGTTTAGGGTTAGGGTTAGGGTTAGGGTTAGTTTTAGGGTTAGGGATTGGTTTAGGGTACGGGTGAGGATTAGCGTACGTGTTAGGGTTAGGGTTTGGGTTAGGGTTAGGGTACGCATTAGGGTTAGGGTTAGGGTACACGTTAGGATTAGGGTATTTATTAAACCTATCCCACTCTCTAGATACCACTTAGCACGTAAAGGAATATTATTTAGGGTCCAGCCATGGAGAAGATTTTCGTTACTAGGATAAAAGAAAGAATAAACACATTATAAAAAAATCACATTAGGATTTTCTTTTTAACCTGTTCCTTAAAACACTAGTGCTTAGGAAATCTAATGGAGGCAAAAGCAGTCAAGGGTAGTTTAGGGTTAGGGTTAGGGTTAGGGTTAGTGTTAGGGTTAGGGTACGGCTTAGGGTATGGGATAGGGTATGGGTGAGGGTACGGCATAGGGTAGGGTTTAGGGTTAGGGTTAGTGTTAGGGTTAGGGTTAGGGTATGGCTTAGGGTACGGGTGAGGGTACTGTGTAGGTCATTGGTTAGGGTTAGGTTAAGGCTTAGGATACAGGTTATTGTATGGGTTAGGGTACGGCGCAGGGTATGGGTAAGGGTTAGGGTTAGGGTTAGGGTTAGAGTTAGGGTACGGCTTAGGGTACGGGTTAGGGTACGGGTGAGGGTACGGCGTAGTGTATAGGTTAGGGTTAGGGTTAGGGTACGGCTTTGGGTACGGGTTTGGTTACGGGTGAGGGTACGGCGTAGGGTATGGGTTAGGGTTAGGGTTAGGGTTAGTGTTAGTGTTAGGGTTAGGGTACGGCTTAGCGTATGGGATAGGGTACGGGTGAGGGTACGGCGTAGGGTAGGGGTTAGGGTTAGAGTTAGGGTTAGGGTTGGGGTTAGGGTACGGCTTAGGGTACGGGTGAGGGTACGGGTGAGGGTACTGCGTAGGGTATTGGTTAGGGTTAGGATACGGCTTAGGATACGGGTTAGGGTACGGGTTAGGGTATGGCGTAGGGTATGGGTTAGGGTTAGGGTTAGGGTTAGGGTTAGGGTTAGGGTACGGCTTAGGATACGGGTTAGGGTACGGGTGAGGGTACGGCGTAGCGTATGGGTTAGGGTTAGGGTTAGGGTACGTCTTAGGGTACGGGTTAGGGTACGGGTGAGGGTACGGCGTAGGGTAAGGTTTAGGGTTAGGGTTAGGGTTAGGGTTAGTTTTAGGGTTAGGGATTGGTTTAGGGTACGGGTTAGGATTAGCGTACGTGTTAGGGTTAGGTTTTCGGTTAGGGTTAGGTTATGCGTTAGGGTTAGGGTATGGGTTAGGGTTAGGGTACACGTTAGGATTAGGGTATTTATTAAACCTATCCCACTCTCTAGATACCACTTAGCACGTAAAGGAATATTATTAGGGATCCAGCCATGGAGAAGATTTTAGTCACTAGGATAAGATAAAGAATAAACACATTATAAAAAAATCACATTAGGATTTTCTTTTTAACCTGTTCCTTAAAACACTAGTGTTTAGGAAATCTAATACAGGCAAAAGCAATCAAGGGTAGTTTAGGGTTAGGGTTAGGGTTAGGGTTAGTGTTAGGGTTAGGGTACGGCTTAGGGTATGGGATAGGGTACGGGTGAGGGTACGGCGTAGGGTAGGGGTTAGGGTTAGGGTTAGGGTTAGGGTTAGGGTATGGCTTAGGGTACGGGTGAGGGTACGGGTGAGGGTACTGCATAGGGTATTGGTTAGGGTTAGGGTACGGCTTAGGATACGTGTTAGGGTACGGGTTAGGGTACGGCGTAGAGTGTGGGTTAAGGTTAGGGTTAGTGTTAGGGTTAGGGTTACGGTACGTCTTAGGGTATGTGTTAGGGTAGGGGTGAGGGTACGGCGTAGGTTATGGGTTAGGGTTAGGGTTAGGGTTAGGGTTAGGGTACGGCTTAGGATACGGGTTAGGGTACGGGTGAGGGTACGGCGTAGGTTATGGGTTAGGGTTAGGGTTAGTGTTAGGGTTATGGTACGGCTTAGGTTATGGGATAGGGTACAGGTGAGGGTATGGCATAGGGTAGGGGTTAGGGTTAGGGTTAGGGTTAGGGTTAGGGTTAGGGTACGGCTTAGGGTACGGGTGAGGCTATGGGTGAGGATACTGCGTAGGGTATTGGTTAGGGTTAGGGTAAAGCTTAGGATACGGGTTAGGGTACGTGTTAGGGTATGGCGTACGGTATGGGTTAGGGTTAGGGTTAGGGTTAGGGTTAGGGTTAGGGTTAGGGTTAGGGTACGGCTTAGGGTACGGGTTAGGGTACGGGTGAGGTTACGGCGTAGGGTAAGCTTTAGGGTTAGGGTTAGGGTTAGGGTTAGTTTTAGGGTTAGGGATTGGTTTAGGGTACGGGTTAGGATTAGCGTACGTGTTAGGGTTAGGTTTTCGGTTAGGGTTAGGGTACGCGTTAGGGTTAGGGTATGGGTTAGAGTTAGGGTACACGTTAGGATTAGGGTATTTATTAAACCTATCCCACTCTCTAGATACCACTTAGCACGTAAAGGAATATTATTAGGGATCCAGCCATGGAGAAGATTTTAGTCACTAGGATAAGATAAAGAATAAACACATTATAAAAAAATCACATTAGGATTTTCTTTTTAACCTGTTCCTTAAAACACTAGTGCTTAGGAAATCTAATAGAGGCAAAAGCAATCAAGGGTAGTTTAGGGTTAGGGTTAGGGTTAGGGTTAGTGTTAGGGTTAGGGTACGGCTTAGGGTATGGGATAGGGTACGGGTGAGGGTACGGCGTAGGGTAGGTGTTAGGGTTAGGCTTAGGGTTATGGTTAGGGTATGGCTTAGGGTACGGGTGAGGGTACGGGTGAGGGTACTGCGTAGGGTATTGCTTAGGGTTAGGGTACGGCTTAGGATACGTGTTAGGGTACGGATTAGGGTACGGCGTAGAGTGTGGGTTAGGGTTAGGGTTAGTGTTAGGGTTAGGGTTACGGTACTTCTTAGGGTACGTGTTAGGGTACGGGTGAGGGTACGGCGTAGGTTATGGGTTAGGGTTAGGGTTAGGGTTAGGGTTAGGGTACGGCTTAGGATACGGGTTAGGGTACGGGTGAGGGTACGGCGTTGGTTATGGGTTAGGGTTAGGGTTAGTGTTAGGGTTATGGTACGGCTTAGGTTATGGGATAGGGTACAGGTGAGGGTATGGCATAGGGTAGGGGTTAGGGTTAGGGTTAGGGTTAGGGTTAGGGTTAGGGTACGGCTTAGGGTACGGGTGAGGCTATGGGTGAGGATACTGCGTAGGGTATTGGTTAGGGTTAGGGTACGGCTTAGGATACGGGTTAGGGTACGTGTTAGGGTATGGCGTACGATGTGGGTTAGGGTTAGGGTTAGGGTTAGGGTTAGGGTTAGGGTACGGCTTAGGGTACGGGTTAGGGTACGGGTGAGGGTACGGCGTAGCATATGTTTTAGGGTTAGGGTTAGGGTACGGCTTAGGGTACGGGTTAGGGTACGGGTGAGGGTACGGTGTAGGTTATGGGTTAGGGTTAGGGTTAGGGTTAGGGTTAGTTTTAGGGTTAGGGATTGGTTTAGGGTACGGGTTAGGATTAGCATACGTGTTCGGGTTAGGGTTTTGGTTAGGGTTAGGGTACGCGTTAGGGTTAGGGTATGGGTTAGGTTTAGGGTACACTTTAGGATTAGGGTATTTATTAAACCTATCCCACTCTCTAGATACCACTTAGCACGTAAAGGAATATTATTTGGGGTTCAGCCATGGAGAAGATTTTAGTCACTAGGATAAGATAAAGAATAAACACATTATAAAAAAATCACATAAGGTTTTCTTTTTAACCTGTTCCTTAAAACACTAGTGTTTAGGAAATCTAATGGAGGCAAAAGCAGTAAAGGGTAGTTTAGGGTTAGGGTTAGGGTTAGGGTTAGGGGAGGGCTTAGGATACCGGTGAGGGAACTGGTGAGGGTACTGCGTAGGTTATTGGTTAGGGTTAGGGTACGGCTTAGGATACGGGTTAGGATATGGGTTAGGTTACGGCGTTGGGTATGGGTGAGGGTTAGGGTTAGGGTTAGGGTAAGGCTTTGGGTACGGGTTAGGGTACGGGTGAGGGTATGGCGTAGGGTAGAGGTTAGGGTTAGGTTTAGGGTTAGGGTACGGCTTAGGATACGGGTTAGGGTATGGGTGAGGGTACTGCGTAGCGTATGGGTTAGGGTTAGGGTTAGGTTAGGGTTAGTTTTAGGGTTAGGGATTGGTTTAGGGTACGGGTGAGGATTAGCGTACGTGTTAGGGTTAGGGTTTGGGTTAGGGTTAAGGTACGCATTAGGGTTAGGGTTAGGGTACACGTTAGGATTAGGGTATTTATTAAACCTATCCCACTCTCTAGATACCACTTAGCACGTAAAGGAATATTATTTAGGGTCCAGCCATGGAGAAGATTTTCGTTACTAGGATAAGATAAAGAATAAACACATTATAAAAAATCACATTAGGATTTTCTTTTTAACCTGTTCCTTAAAACACTAGTGCTTAGGAAATCTAATGGAGGCAAAAGCAGTCAAGGGTAGTTTAGGGTTAGGGTTAGGGTTAGGGTTAGTGTTAGGGTTAGGGTACGGCTTAGGGTATGGGATAGGGTATGGGTGAGGGTACGGCATAGGGTAGGGTTTAGGGTTAGGGTTAGTGTTAAGGTTAGGGTTAGGGTATGGCTTAGGGTACGGGTGAGGGTACTGTGTAGGTCATTGGTTAGGGTTAGGTTAAGGCTTAGGATACAGGTTATTGTATGGGTTAGGGTACGGCGCAGGGTATGGGTAAGGGTTAGGGTTAGGGTTAGGTTTAGAGTTAGGGTACGGCTTAGGGTACGGGTTAGGGTACGGGTGAGGGTACGGCGTAGTGTATAGGTTAGGGTTACTGTTAGGGTACGGCTTTGGGTACGGGTTAGGTTACGGGTGAGGGTACGGCGTAGGGTATGGGTTAGGGTTAGGGTTAGGGTTAGTGTTAGTGTTAGGGTTAGGGTACGGCTTAGCGTATGGGATAGGGTACGGGTGAGGGTACGGCGTAGGGTAGGGGTTAGGGTTAGAGTTAGGGTTGGGGTTAGGGTACGGCTTAGGGTACGGGTGAGGGTACGGGTGAGGGTACTGCGTAGGGTATTGGTTAGGGTTAGGATACGGCTTAGGATACGGGTTAGGGTACGGGTTAGGGTATGGCATAGGGTATGGGTTAGGGTTAGGGTTAGGGTTAGGGTTAGGGTTAGCGTACGGCTTAGGATACGGGTTAGGATACGGGTGAGGGTACGGCGTAGCGTATGGGTTAGGGTTAGGGTTAGGGTACGTCTTAGGGTACGGGTTAGGGTACGGGTGAGGGTACGGCGTAGGGTAAGGTTTAGGGTTAGGGTTAGGGTTAGGGTTAGTTTTAGGGTTAGGGATTGGTTTAGGGTACGGGTTAGGATTAGCGTACGTGTTAGGGTTAGGTATTCGGTTAGGGTTAGGGTACGCGTTAGGGTTAGGGTATGGGTTAGGGTTAGGGTACACGTTAGGATTAGGGTATTTATTAAACCTATCCCACTCTCTAGATACCACTTAGCACGTAAAGGAATATTATTAGGGATCCAGCCATGGAGAAGATTTTAGTCACTAGGATAAGATAAAGAATAAACACATTATAAAAAAATCACATTAGGATTTTCTTTTTAACCTGTTCCTTAAAACACTAGTGCTTAGGAAATCTAATAGAGGCAAAAGCAATCAAGGGTAGTTTAGGGTTAGGGTTAGGGTTAGGGTTAGTGTTAGGGTTAGGGTACGGCTTAGGGTATGGGATAGGGTACGGGTGAGGGTACGGCGTAGGGTAGGGGTTAGGGTTAGGCTTAGGGCTATGGTTAGGGTATGGCTTAGGGTACGGGTGAGGGTACGGGTGAGGGTACTGCGTAGGGTATTGCTTAGGGTTAGGGTACGGCTTAGGATACGTGTTAGGGTACGGTTTAGGGTACGGCGTAGAGTGTGGGTTAGGGTTAGGGTTAGTGTTAGGGTTAGGGTTACGGTACTTCTTAGGGTACGTGTTAGGGTACGGGTGAGGGTACGGCGTAGGTTATGGGTTAGGGTTAGGGTTAGGGTTAGGGTTAGGGTACGGCTTAGGATACGGGTTAGGGTACGGGTGAGGGTACGGCGTAGGTTATGGGTTAGGGTTAGGGTTAGTGTTAGGGTTATGGTACGGCTTAGGTTATGGGATAGGGTACAGGTGAGGGTATGGCATAGGGTAGGTGTTAGGGTTAGGTTTAGGGTTAGGATTAGGGTTAGGGTACGGCTTAGGTCACGGGTGAGGCTATGGGTGAGGATACTGCGTAGGGTATTGGTTAGGGTTAGGGTACGGCTTAGGATACGGGTTAGGGTACGTGTTAGGGTATGGCGTACGGTATGGGTTAGGGTTAGGGTTAGGGTTAGGGTTAGGGTACGGCTTAGGGTACGGGTTAGGGTACGGGTGAGGTTACGGCGTAGGGTATAGTTTAGGGTTAGTGTTAGGGTTAGGGTACGGCTTAGGATACGGGTTAGGGTACGGGTGAGGGTACGGCGTAGCATATGGTTTAGGTTTAGTGTTAGGGTACGGCTTAGGGTACGGGTTAGGGTACGGGTGAGGGTACGGTGTAGGTTATGGGTTAGGGTTAGGGTTAGGGTTAGGGTTAGTTTTAGGGTTATGGATTGGTTTAGGGTACGGGTTAGGATTAGCATACGTGTTCGGGTTAGGGTTTTGGTTAGGGTTAGGGTACGCGTTAGGGTTAGGGTATGGGTTAGGTTTAGGGTACACTTTAGGATTAGGGTATTTATTAAACCTATCCCACTCTCTAGATACCACTTAGCACGTAAAGGAATATTATTTGGGGTTCAGCCATGGAGAAGATTTTAGTCACTAGGATAAGATAAAGAATAAACACATTATAAAAAAATCACATAAGGTTTTCTTTTTAACCTGTTCCTTAAAACACTAGTGTTTAGGAAATCTAATGGAGGCAAAAGCAGTAAAGGGTAGTTTAGGGTTAGGGTTAGGGTTAGGGTTAGGGTAGGGCTTAGGATACCGGTGAGGGTACTGGTGAGGGTACTGCGTAGGTTATTGGTTAGGGTTAGGGTACGGCTTAGGATACGGGTTAGGATATGGGTTAGGTTACGGCGTTGGGTATGGGTGAGGTTTAGGGTTAGGGTTAGGGTAAGGCTTTGGGTACGGGTTAGGGTACGGGTGAGGGTACGGCGTAGGGTAGAGGTTAGGGTTAGGTTTAGGGTTAGGGTACGGCTTAGGATACGGGTTAGGGTATGGGTGAGGGTACGGCGTAGCGTATGGGTTAGGGTTAGGGTTAGGGTTAGGGTTAGTTTTAGGGTTAGGGATTGGTTTAGGGTACGGGTGAGGATTAGCGTACGTGTTAGGGTTAGGGTTTGGGTTAGGGTTAGGGTACACGTTAGGATTAGGGTATTTATTAAACCTATCCCACTCTCTAGATACCACTTAGCACGTAAAGGAATATTATTTAGGGTCCAGCCATGGAGAAGATTTTCGTTACTAGGATAAGATAAAGAATAAACACATTATAAAAAAATCACATTAGGATTTTCTTTTTAACCTGTTCCTTAAAACACTAGTGCTTAGGAAATCTAATGGAGGCAAAAGCAGTCAAGGGTAGTTTAGGGTTAGTGTTAGGGTTAGGGTTAGTGTTAGGGTTAGGGTACGGCTTAGGGTATGGGATAGGGTATGGGTGAGGGTACGGCATAGGGTAGGGTTTAGGGTTAGGGTTAGTGTTAGGGTTAGGGTTAGGGTATGACTTAGGGTACGGGTGAGGGTACTGTGTAGGTCATTGGTTAGGGTTAGGTTAAGGCTTAGGATACAGGTTATTGTATGGTTTAGGGTACGGCGCAGGGTATGGGTAAGGGTTAGGGTTAGGGTTAGGGTTAGAGTTAGGGTACGGCTTAGGGTACGGGTTAGGGTACGGGTGAGGGTACGGCGTAGTGTATAGGTTAGGGTTAGGGTTAGGGTACGGCTTTGGGTACGGGTTAGGTTACGGGTGAGGGTACGGCGTAGGGTATGGGTTAGGGTTAGGGTTAGGGTTAGTGTTAGTGTTAGGGTTAGGGTACGGCTTAGCGTATGGGATAGGGTACGGGTGAGGGTACGGCCTAGGGTAGGGGTTAGGGTTAGAGTTAGGGTTAGGGTTGGGGTTAGGGTACGGCTTAGGGTACGGGTGAGGGTATGGGTGAGGGTACTGCGTAGGGTATTGGTTAGGGTTAGGATACGGCTTAGGATACGGGTTAGGGTACGGGTTAGGGTATGGCGTAGGGTATGTGTTAGGGTTAGGGTTAGGGTTAGGGTTAGGGTACGGCTTAGGATACGGGTTAGGGTACGGGTGAGGGTACGGCGTAGCGTATGGGTTAGGGTTAGGGTTAGGGTACGTCTTAGGGTACGGGTTAGGGTACGGGTGAGGGTACGGCGTAGGGTAAGGTTTAGGGTTAGGGTTAGTTTTAGGGTTAGGGATTGGTTTAGGGTACGGGTTAGGATTAGCGTACGTGTTAGGGTTAGGTTTTCGGTTAGGGTTAGGGTACGCGTTAGGGTTAGGGTATGGGTTAGGGTTAGGGTACACGTTAGGATTAGGGTATTTATTAAACCTATCCCACTCTCTAGATACCACTTAGCACGTAAAGGAATATTATTAGGGATCCAGCCATGGAGAAGATTTTAGTCACTAGGATAAGATAAAGAATAAACACATTATAAAAAAATCACATTAGGATTTTCTTTTTAACCTGTTCCTTAAAACACTAGTGTTTAGGAAATCTAATACAGGCAAAAGCAATCAAGGGTAGTTTAGGGTTAGGGTTAGGGTTAGGGTTAGTGTTAGGGTTAGGGTACGGCTTAGGGTATGGGATAGGGTATGGGTGAGGGTACGGTGTAGGGTAGGGGTTAGGGTTAGGGTTAGGGTTAGGGTTAGGGTATGGCTTAGGGTACGGGTGAGGGTACGGGTGAGGGTACTGCGTAGGGTATTGGTTAGGGTTAGGGTACGGCTTAGGATACGTGTTAGGGTACGGGTTAGGGTACGGCGTAGAGTGTGGGTTAAGGTTAGGGTTAGTGTTAGGGTTAGGGTTACGGTACGTCTTAGGGTATGTGTTAGGGTACGGGTGAGGGTACGGCGTAGGTTATGCGTTAGGGTTAGGGTTAGGGTTAGGGTTAGGGTACGGCTTAGGATACGGGTTAGGGTACGGGTGAGGGTACGGCGTAGGTTATGGGTTAGGGTTAGGGTTAGTGTTAGGGTTATGGTACGGCTTAGGTTATGGGATAGGGTACAGGTGAGGGTATGGCATAGGGTAGGGGTTAGGGTTAGGGTTAGGGTTAGGGTTAGGGTTAGGGTACGGCTTAGGGTACGGGTGAGGCTATGGGTGAGGATACTGCGTAGGGTATTGGTTAGGGTTAGGGTACGGCTTAGGATACGGGTTAGGGTACGTGTTAGGTTATGGCGTACGGTATGGGTTAGGGTTAGGGTTAGGGTTAGGGTTAGGGTACGGCTTAGGGTACGGGTTAGGGTACGGGTGAGGTTACGGCGAAGGGTATAGTTTAGGGTTAGGGTTAGGGTTAGGGTACGGCTTAGGATACGGGTTAGGGTACGGGTGAGGGTACGGCGTAGCATATGTTTTAGGGTTAGGGTTAGGGTACGGCTTAGGGTACGGGTTAGGGTACGGGTGAGGGTACGGTGTAGGTTATGGGTTAGGGTTAGGGTTAGGGTTAGGGTTAGTTTTAGGGTTAGGGATTGGTTTAGGGTACGGGTTAGGATTAGCATACGTGTTCGGGTTAGGGTTTTGGTTAGGGTTAGGGTACGCGTTAGGGTTAGGGTATGGGTTAGGTTTAGGGTACACTTTAGGATTAGGGTATTTATTAAACCTATCCCACTCTCTAGATACCACTTAGCACGTAAAGGAATATTATTTGGGGTTCAGCCATGGAGAAGATTTTAGTCACTAGGATAAGATAAAGAATAAACACATTATAAAAAAATCACATAAGGTTTTCTTTTTAACCTGTTCCTTAAAACACTAGTGTTTAGGAAATCTAATGGAGGCAAAAGCAGTAAAGGGTAGTTTAGGGTTAGGGTTAGGGTTAGGGTTAGGGGAGGGCTTAGGATACCGGTGAGGGTACTGGTGAGGGTACTGCGTAGGTTATTGGTTAGGGTTAGGGTACGGCTTAGGATACGGGTTAGGATATGGGTTAGGTTACGGCGTTGGGTATGGGTGAGGCTTAGGGTTAGGGTTAGGGTAAGGCTTTGGGTACGAGTTAGGGTACGGGTGAGGGTACGGCGTAGGATAGAGGTTAGGGTTAGGTTTAGGGTTAGGGTACGGCTTAGGATACGGGTTAGGGTATGGGTGAGGGTACGGCGTAGCGTATGGGTTAGGGTTAGGGTTAGGGTTAGGGTTAGTTTTAGAGTTAGGGATTGGTTTAGGGTACGGGTGAGGATTAGCGTACGTGTTAGGGTTAGGGTTTGGGTTAGGGTTAGGGTACGCATTAGGGTTAGGGTTAGGGTACACGTTAGGATTAGGGTATTTATTAAACCTATCCCACTCTCTAGATACCACTTAGCACGTAAAGGAATATTATTTAGGGTCCAGCCATGGAGAAGATTTTCGTTACTAGGATAAGATAAAGAATAAAAACATTATAAAAAAATCACATTAGGATTTTCTTTTTAACCTGTTCCTTAAAACACTAGTGCTTAGGAAATCTAATGGAGGCAAAAGCAGTCAAGGGTAGTTTAGGGTTAGGGTTAGGGTTAGGGTTAGTGTTAGGGTTAGGGTACGGCTTAGGGTATGGGATAGGGTATGGTTGAGGGTACGGCATAGGGTAGGGTTTAGGGTTAGGGTTAGTGTTAGGGTTAGGGTTAGGGTATGGCTTAGGGTACGGGTGAGGGTACTGTGTAGGTCATTGGTTAGGGTTAGGTTAAGGCTTAGGATACAGGTTATTGTATGGGTTAGGGTACGGCGCAGGGTATGGGTAAGGGTTAGGGTTAGGGTTAGGGTTAGAGTTAGGGTACGGCTTAGGGTACGGGTTAGGGTACGGGTGAGGGTACGGCGTAGTGTATAGGTTAGGGTTAGTGTTAGGGTACGGCTTTGGGTACGGGTTAGGTTACGGGTGAGGGTACGGCGTAGGGTATGGGTTAGGGTTAGGGTTAGGGTTAGTGTTAGTGTTAGGGTTAGGGTACGGCTTAGCGTATGGGATAGGGTACGGGTGAGGGTACGGCGTAGGGTAGGGGTTAGGGTTAGAGTTAGGGTTAGGGTTGGGGTTAGGGTACGGCTTAGGGTACGGGTGAGGGTACGGGTGAGGGTACTGCGTAGGGTATTGGTTAGGGTTAGGATACGGCTTAGGATACGGGTTAGGGTACGGGTTAGGGTATGGCGTAGGGTATGTGTTAGGGTTAGGGTTAGGGTTAGGGTTAGGGTTAGGGTACGGCTTAGGATACAGGTTAGGGTACGGGTGAGGGTACGGCATAGCGTATGGGTTAGGGTTAGGGTTAGGGTACGTCTTAGGGTACGGGTTAGGGTACGGGTGAGGGTACGGCGTAGGGTAAGGTTTAGGGTTAGGGTTAGGGTTAGGGTTAGTTTTAGGGTTAGGGATTGGTTTAGGGTACGGGTTAGGATTAGCGTACGTGTTAGGGTTAGGTTTTCGGTTAGGGTTAGGGTACGCGTTAGGGTTAGGGTATGGGTTAGGGTTAGGGTACACGTTAGGATTAGGGTATTTATTAAACCTATCCCACTCTCTAGATACCACTTAGCACGTAAAGGAATATTATTAGGGATCCAGCCATGGAGAAGATTTTAGTCACTAGGATAAGATAAAGAATAAACACATTATAAAAAAATCACATTAGGATTTTCTTTTTAACCTGTTCCTTAAAACACTAGTGCTTAGGAAATCTAATAGAGGCAAAAACAATCAAGGGTAGTTTAGGGTTAGGGTTAGGGTTAGGGTTAGTGTTAGGGTTAGGGTACGGCTTAGGGTATGGGATAGGGTACGGGTGAGGGTACGGCGTAGGGTAGGGGTTAAGGTTAGGCTTAGGGTTATGGTTAGGGTATGGCTTAGGGTACGGGTGAGGGTACGGGTGAGGGTACTGCGTAGGGTATTGCTTAGGGTTAGGGTACGGCTTAGGATACGTGTTAGGGTACGGGTTAGGGTACGGCGTAGAGTGTGGGTTAGGTTTAGGGTTAGTGTTAGGGTTAGGGTTACGGTACGTCTTAGGGTACGTGTTAGGGTACGGGTGAGGGTACGGCGTAGGTTATGGGTTAGGGTTAGGGTTAGGGTTAGGGTACGGCTTAGGATACGGGTTAGGGTACGGGTGAGGGTACGGCGTAGGTTATGGGTTAGGGTTAGGGTTAGTGTTAGGGTTATGGTATGGCTTAGGTTATGGGATAGGGTACAGGTGAGGGTATGGCATAGGGTAGGTGTTAGGTTTAGGGTTAGGGTTAGGGTTAGGGTTAGGGTACGGCTTAGGGCACGGGTGAGGCTATGGGTGAGGATACTGCGTAGGGTATTGGTTAGGGTTAGGGTACGGCTTAGGATACGGGTTAGGGTACGTGTTAGGGTATGGCGTACGGTATGGGTTAGGGTTAGGGTTAGGGTTAGGGTTAGGGTTAGGGTTAGGGTACGGCTTAGGGTACGGGTTAGGGTACGGGTGAGGTTACGGCGTAGGGTATAGTTTAGGGTTAGTGTTAGGGTTAGGGTACGGCTTAGGATACGGGTTAGCGTACGGGTGAGGGTACGGCTTAGGGTACGGGTTAGGGTACGGGTGAGGGTACGGTGTAGGTTATGGGTTAGGGTTAGGGTTAGGGTTAGGGTTAGTTTTAGGGTTAGGGTTTGGTTTAGGGTACGGGTTAGGATTAGCATACGTGTTCGGGTTAGGGTTTTGGTTAGGGTTAGGGTACGCGTTAGGGTTAGGGTATGGGTTAGGTTTAGGGTACACTTTAGGATTAGGGTATTTATTAAACCTATCCCACTCTCTAGATACCACTTAGCACGTAAAGGAATATTATTTGGGGTTCAGCCATGGAGAAAATTTTAGTCACTAGGATAAGATAAAGAATAAACACATTATAAAAAAATCACATAAGGTTTTCTTTTTAACCTGTTCCTTAAAACACTAGTGTTTAGGAAATCTAATGGAGGCAAAAGCAGTAAAGGGTAGTTTAGGGTTAGGGTTAGGGTTAGGGTTAGGGTAGGGCTTAGGATACTGGTGAGGGTACTGGTGAGGGTACTGCGTAGGTTATTGGTTAGGGTTAGGGTACGGCTTAGGATACGGGTTAGGATATGGGTTAGGTAATGGCGTTGGGTATGGGTGAGGGTTAGGGTTAGGGTTAGGGTAAGGCTTTGGGTACGGGTTAGGGTACGGGTGAGGGTACGGCGTAGGGTAGAGGTTAGGGTTAGGTTTAGGGTTAGGGTACGGCTTAGGATACGGGTTACGGTATGGGTGAGGGTACGGCGTAGCGTATGGGTTAGGGTTAGGATTAGGGTTAGGGTTAGTTTTAGGGTTAGGGATTGGTTTAGGGTACGGGTGAGGATTAGCGTACGTGTTAGGGTTAGGGTTTGGGTTAGGGTTAGGGTACGCATTAGGGTTAGGGTTAGGGTACACGTTAGGATTAGGGTATTTATTAAACCTATCCCACTCTCTAGATACCACTTAGCACGTAAAGGAATATTATTTAGGGTCCAGCCATGGAGAAGATTTTCGTTACTAGGATAAGATAAAGAATAAACACATTATAAAAAAATCACATTAGGATTTTCTTTTTAACCTGTTCCTTAAAACACTAGTGCTTAGGAAATCTAATGGAGGCAAAAGCAGTCAAGGGTAGTTTAGGGTTAGGGTTAGGGTTAGGGTTAGTGTTAGGGTTAGGGTACGGCTTAGGGTATGGGATAGGGTATGGGTGAGGGTACGGCATAGTGTAGGGTTTAGGGTTAGGGTTAGTGTTAGGGTTAGGGTTAGGGTATGGCTTAGGGTACGGGTGAGGGTACTGTGTAGGTCATTGGTTAGGGTTAGGTTAAGGCTTAGGATACAGGTTATTGTATGGGTTAGGGTACGGCGCAGGGTATGGGTAAGGGTTAGGGTTAGGGTTAGGGTTAGAGTTAGGGTACGGCTTAGGGTACGGGTTAGGGTACGGGCGAGGGTACGGCGTAGTGTATAGGTTAGGGTTAGGGTTAGGGTACGGCTTTGGGTACGGGTTAGGTTACGGGTGAGGGTACGGCGTAGGGTATGGGTTAGGGTTAGGGTTAGGGTTAGTGTTAGTGTTAGGGTTAGGGTACGGCTTAGCGTATGGGATAGGGTACGGGTGAGGGTACGGCCTAGGGTAGGGGTTAGGGTTAGAGTTAGGGTTAGGGTTGGGGTTAGGGTACGGCTTAGGGTACGGGTGAGGGTACGGGTGAGGGTACTGCGTAGGGTATTGGTTAGGGTTAGGATACGGCTTAGGATACGGGTTAGGGTACGGGTTATGGTATGGCGTAGGGTATGGGTTAGGGTTAGGGTTAGGGTTAGGGTTAGGGTACGGCTTAGAATATGGGTTAGGGTACGGGTGAGGGTACGGCGTAGCGTATGGGTTAGGGTTAGGGTTAGGGTACGTCTTAGGGTACCGGTTAGGGTACGGGTGAGGGTACGGCGTAGGGTAAGGGATAGGGTTAGGTTTAGGGTTAGGGTTAGTTTTAGGGTTAGGGATTGGTTTAGGGTACGGGTTAGGATTAGCGTACGTGTTAGGGTTAGGTTTTTTGTTAGGGTTAGGGTACGCGTTAGGGTTAGGGTATGGGTTAGGTTTAGGGTACACGTTAGGATTAGGGTATTTATTAAACCTATCCCACTCTCTAGATACCACTTAGCACGTAAAGGAATATTATTAGGGATCCAGCCATGGAGAAGATTTTAGTCACTAGGATAAGATAAAGAATAAACACATTATAAAAAAATCACATCAGGATTTTCTTTTTAACCTGTTCCTTAAAACACTAGTGCTTAGGAAATCTAATAGAGGCAAAAGCAATCAAGGGTAGTTTAGGGTTAGGGTTAGGGTTAGGGTTAGTGTTAGGGTTAGGGTACGGCTTAGGGTATGGGATAGGGTACGGGTGAGGGTACGGCGTAGGGTATGGGTTATGGTTAGGGTTAGGGTTAGTGTTAGTGTTAGGGTTAGGGTACGGCTTAGCGTATGGGATAGGGTACGGGTGAGGGTACGGCATAGGGTAGGGGTTAGGGTTAGGGTTAGGGTTAGGGTTAGGGTATGGCTTAGGGTACGGGTGAGGGTACGGGTGAGGGTACTGCGTAGGGTATTGGTTAGGGTTAGGGTACGGCTTAGGATACGTGTTAGGGTACGGGTTAGGGTACGGCGTAGAGTGTGGGTTAAGGTTAGGGTTAGTGTTAGGGTTAGGGTTACGGTACGTCTTAGGGTATGTGTTAGGGTACGGGTGAGGGTACGGCGTAGGTTATGGGTTAGGGTTAGGGTTAGGGTTAGGGTACGGCTTAGGATACGGGTTAGGGTACGGGTGAGGGTACGGCGTAGGTTATGCGTTAGGGTTAGGGTTAGTGTTAGGGTTATGGTACGGCTTAGGTTATGGGATAGGGTACAGGTGAGGGTATGGCATAGGGTAGGGGTTAGGGTTAGGGTTAGGGTTAGGGTTAGGGTTAGGGTACGGCTTAGGGTACGGGTGAGGCTATGGGTGAGGATACTGCGTAGGGTATTGGTTAGGGTTAGGGTACGGCTTAGGATACGGGTTAGGGTACGTGTTAGGGTATGGCGTACGGTATGGGTTAGGGTTAGGGTTAGGGTTAGGGTTAGGTTTAGGGTTAGGGTACGGCTTAGGGTACGGGTTATGGTACGGGTGAGGTTACGGCGTAGGGTATAGATTAGGGTTAGGGTTAGGGTTAGTGTACGGCTTAGGATACGGGTTAGGGTACGGGTGAGGGTACGGCTTAGGGTACGGGTTAGGGTACGGGTGAGGGTACGGTGTAGGTTATGAGTTAGGGTTAGGGTTAGGGTTAGGGTTAGTTTTAGGGTTAGGGATTGGTTTAGGGTACGGGTTAGGATTAGCATACGTGTTCGGGTTAGGGTTTTGGTTAGTGTTAGGGTACGCGTTAGGGTTAGGGTATGGGTTAGGTTTAGTGTACACTTTAGGATTAGGGTATTTATTAAACCTATCCCACTCTCTAGATACCACTTAGCACGTAAAGGAATATTATTTGGGGTTCAGCCATGGAGAAGATTTTAGTCACTAGGATAAGATAAAGAATAAACACATTATAAAAAAATCACATAAGGTTTTCTTTTTAACCTGTTCCTTAAAACACTAGTGTTTAGGAAATCTAATGGAGGCAAAAGCAGTAAAGGGTAGTTTAGGGTTAGGGTTAGGGTTAGGGTTAGGGTAGGGCTTAGGATACCGGTGAGGGTACTGGTGAGGGTACTGCGTAGGTTATTGGTTAGGGTTAGGGTACGGCTTAGGATACGGGTTAGGATATGGGTTAGGTTACGGCGTTGGGTATGGGTGAGGGTTAGGGTTAGGGTTAGGGTAAGGCTTTGGGTACGGGTTAGGGTACGGGTGAGGGTACGGCGTAGGGTAGAGGTTAGGGTTAGGTTTAGGGTTAGGGTACGGCTTAGGATACGGGTTAGGGTATGGGTGAGGGTACGGCGTAGCGTATGGGTTAGGGTTAGGGTTAGGGTTAGGGTTAGTTTTAGGGTTAGGGATTGGTTTAGGGTACGGGTGAGGATTAGCGTACGTGTTAGGGTTAGGGTTTGGGTTAGGGTTAGGGTATGCATTAGGGTTAGGGTTAGGGTACACGTTAGGATTAGGGTATTTATTAAACCTATCCCACTCTCTAGATACCACTTAGCACGTAAAGGAATATTATTTAGGGTCCAGCCATGGAGAAGATTATCGTTACTAGGATAAGATAAAGAATAAACACATTATAAAAAAATCACATTAGGATTTTCTTTTTAACCTGTTCCTTAAAACACTAGTGCTTAGGAAATCTAATGGAGGCAAAAGCAGTCAAGGGTAGTTTAGGGTTAGGGTTAGGGTTAGGGTTAGTGTTAGGGTTAGGGTACGGCTAAGGTTATGGGATAGGGTATGGGTGAGGGTACGGCATAGGGTAGGGTTTAGGGTTAGGGTTAGTGTTAGGGTTAGGGTTAGGGTATGGCTTAGGGTACGGGTGAGGGTACTGTGTAGGTCATTGGTTAGGGTTAGGTTAAGGCTTAGGATACAGGTTATTGTATGGGTTAGGGTACGGCGCAGGGTATGGGTAAGGGTTAGGGTTAGGGTTAGGGTTAGAGTTAGGGTACGGCTTAGGGTACGGGTTAGGGTACGGGTGAGGGTACGGCGTAGTGTATAGGTTAGGGTTAGTGTTAGGGTACGGCTTTGGGTACGGGTTAGGTTACGGGTGAGGGTACGGCGTAGGGTATGGGTTAGGGTTAGGGTTAGGGTTAGTGTTAGTGTTAGGGTTAGGGTACGGCTTAGCGTATGGGATAGGGTACGGGTGAGGGTACGGCGTAGGGTAGGGGTTAGGGTTAGAGTTAGGGTTAGGGTTGGGGTTAGGGTACGGCTTAGGGTACGGGTGAGGGTACGGGTGAGGGTACTGCGTAGGGTATTGGTTAGGGTTAGGATACGGCTTAGGATACGGGTTAGGGTACGGGTTAGGGTATGGCGTAGGGTATGGGTTAGTGTTAGGGTTAGGGTTAGGGTTAGGGTTAGGGTACGGCTTAGGATACGGGTTATGGTACGGGTGAGGGTACGGCGTAGCGTATGGGTTAGGGTTAGGGTTAGGGTACGTCTTAGGGTACGGGTTAGGGTACGGGTGAGGGTACGGCGTAGGGTAAGGTTTAGGGTTAGGGTTAGGGTTAGGGTTAGTTTTAGGGTTAGGGATTGGTTTAGGGTACGGGTTAGGATTAGCGTACCTGTTAGGGTTAGGTTTTCGGTTAGGGTTAGGGTACGCGTTAGGGTTAGGGTATGGGTTAGGGTTAGGGTACACGTTAGGATTAGGGTATTTATTAAACCTATCCCACTCTCTAGATACCACTTAGCACGTAAAGGAATATTATTAGGGATCCAGCCATGGAGAAGATTTTAGTCACTAGGATAAGATAAAGAATAAACACATTATAAAAAAATCACATTAGGATTTTCTTTTTAACCTGTTCCTTAAAACACTAGTGCTTAGGAATTCTAATGGAGGCAAAAGCAGTCAAGGGTAGTTTAGGGTTAGGGTTAGGGTTAGGGTTAGTGTTAGGGTTAGGGTACGGCTTAGGGTATGGGATAGGGTATGGGTGAGGGTACGGCATAGGGTAGGGTTTAGGGTTAGGGTTAGTGTTAGGGTTAGGGTTAGGGTATGGCTTAGGGTACGGGTGAGGGTACTGTGTAGGTCATTGGTTAGGGTTAGGTTAAGGCTTAGGATACAGGTTATTGTATGGGTTAGGGTACGGCGCAGGGTATGGGTAAGGGTTAGGGTTAGGGCTAGGGTTAGAGTTAGGGTACGGCTTAGGGTACGGGTTAGGGTACGGGTGAGGGTACGGCGTAGTGTATAGGTTAGGGTTAGGGTTAGGGTACGGCTTAGGGTACGGGTTAGGTTACGGGTGAGGGTACGGCGTAGGGTATGGGTTAGGGTTAGGGTTAGGGTTAGGGTTAGTGTTAGGGTTAGGGTACGGCTTAGGGTATGGGATAGGGTACGGGTGAGGGTACGGCGTAGGGTAGGGGTTAAGGTTAGGCTTAGGGTTATGGTTAGGGTATGGCTTAGGGTACGGGTGAGGGTACGGGTGAGGGTACTGCGTAGGGTATTGCTTAGGGTTAGGGTACGGCTTAGGATACGTGTTAGGGTACGGGTTAGGGTACGGCTTAGAGTGTGGGTTAGGGTTAGGGTTAGTGTTAGGGTTAGGGTTACGGTACGTCTTAGGGTACGTGTTAGGGTACGGGTGAGGGTACGGCGTAGGTTATGGGTTAGGGTTAGGGTTAGGGTTAGGGTACGGCTTAGGATACGGGTTAGGGTACGGGTGAGGGTACGGCGTAGGTTATGGGTTAGGGTTAGGGTTAGTGTTAGGGTTATGGTATGGCTTAGGTTATGGGATAGGGTACAGGTGAGGGTATGGCATAGGGTAGGTGTTAGGGTTAGGGTTAGGGTTAGGGTTAGGGTTAGGGTACGGCTTAGGGCACGGGTGAGGCTATGGGTGAGGATACTGCGTAGGGTATTGGTTAGGGTTAGGGTACGGCTTAGGATACGGGTTAGGGTACGTGTTAGGGTATGGCGTACGGTATGGGTTAGGGTTAGGGTTAGGGTTAGGGTTAGGGTTAGGGTTAGGGTACGGCTTAGGGTACGGGTTAGGGTACGGGTGAGGTTACGGCATAGGGTATAGTTTAGGGTTAGTGTTAGGGTTAGGGTACGGCTTAGGATACGGGTTAGGGTACGGGTGAGGGTACGGCGTAGCATATGGTTTAGGGTTAGGGTTAGGGTACGGCTTAGGGTACGGGTTAGGGTACGGGTGAGGGTACGGTGTAGGTTATGGGTTAGGGTTAGGGTTAGGGTTAGGGTTAGTTTTAGGGTTAGGGATTGGTTTAGGGTACGGGTTAGGATTAGCATACGTGTTCGGGTTAGGGTTTTGGTTAGGGTTAGGGTACGCGTTAGGGTTAGGGTATGGGTTAGGTTTAGGGTACACTTTAGGATTAGTGTATTTATTAAACCTATCCCACTCTCTAGATACCACTTAGCACGTAAAGGAATATTATTTGGGGTTCAGCCATGGAGAAGATTTTAGTCACTAGGATAAGATAAAGAATAAACACATTATAAAAAAATCACATAAGGTTTTCTTTTTAACCTGTTCCTTAAAACACTAGTGTTTAGGAAATCTAATGGAGGCAAAAGCAGTAAAGGGTAGTTTAGGGTTAGGGTTAGGGTTAGGGTTATGGGAGGGCTTAGGATACCGGTGAGGGTACTGGTGAGGGTACTGCGTAGGTTATTGGTTAGGGTTAGGATACGGCTTAGGATACGGGTTAGGATATGGGTTAGGTTACGGCGTTGGGTATGGGTGAGGGTTAGGGTTAGGGTTAGGGTAAGGCTTTGGGTACGGGTTAGGGTACGGGTGAGGGTACGGCGTGGGGTAGAGGTTAGGGTTAGGTTTAGGGTTAGGGTACGGCTTAGGATACGGGTTAGGGTATGGGTGAGGGTACGGCGTAGCGTATGGGTTAGGGTTAGGGTTAGGGTTAGGGTTAGTTTTAGGGTTAGGGATTGGTTTAGGGTACGGGTGAGGATTAGCGTACGTGTTAGGGTTAGGGTTTGGGTTAGGGTTAGGGTACGCATTAGGGTTAGGGTTAGGGTACACGTTAGGATTAGGGTATTTATTAAACCTATCCCACTCTCTAGATACCACTTAGCACGTAAAGGAATATTATTTAGGGTCCAGCCATGGAGAAGATTTTCGTTACTAGGATAAGATAAAGAATAAACACATTATAAAAAAATCACATTAGGATTTTCTTTTTAACCTGTTCCTTAAAACACTAGTGCTTAGGAAATCTAATGGAGGCAAAAGCAGTCAAGGGTAGTTTAGGGTTAGGGTTAGGGTTAGGGTTAGTGTTAGGGTTAGGGTACGGCTTAGGGTATGGGATAGGGTATGGGTGAGGGTACGGCATAGGGTAGGGTTTAGGGTTAGGGTTAGTGTTAGGGTTAGGGTTAGGGTATGGCTTAGGGTACGGGTGAGGGTACTGTGTAGGTCATTGGTTAGGGTTAGGTTAAGGCTTAGGATACAGGTTATTGTATGGGTTAGGGTACGGCGCAGGGTATGGGTAAGGGTTAGGGTTAGGGTTAGGGTTAGAGTTAGGGTACGGCTTAGGGTACGGGTTAGGGTACGGGTGAGGGTACGGCGTAGTGTATAGGTTAGGGTTAGGGTTAGGGTACGGCTTTGGGTACGGGTTAGGTTACGGGTGAGGGTACGGCGTAGGGTATGGGTTAGGGTTAGGGTTAGGGTTAGTGTTAGTGTTAGGGTTAGGGTACGGCTTAGCGTATGGGATAGGGTACGGGTGAGGGTACGGCCTAGGGTAGGGGTTAGGGTTAGAGTTAGGGTTAGGGTTGGGGTTAGGGTACGGCTTAGGGTACGGGTGAGGGTACGGGTGAGGGTACTGCGTAGGGTATTGGTTAGGGTTAGGATACGGCTTAGGATACGGGTTAGGGTACGGGTTATGGTATGGCGTAGGGTATGGGTTAGGGTTAGGGTTAGGGTTAGGGTTAGGGTACGGCTTAGAATACGGGTTAGGGTACGGGTGAGGGTACGGCGTAGCGTATGGGTTAGGGTTAGGGTTAGGGTACGTCTTAGGGTACGGGTTAGGGTACGGGTGAGGGTACGGCGTAGGGTAAGGGTTAGGGTTAGGGTTAGGGTTAGTTTTAGGGTTAGGGATTGGTTTAGGGTACGGGTTAGGATTAGCGTACGTGTTAGGGTTAGGTTTTTTGTTAGGGTTAGGGTACGCGTTAGGGTTAGGGTATGGGTTAGGTTTAGGGTACACGTTAGGATTAGGGTATTTATTAAACCTATCCCACTCTCTAGATACCACTTAGCACGTAAAGGAATATTATTAGGGATCCAGCCATGGAGAAGATTTTAGTCACTAGGATAAGATAAAGAATAAACACATTATAAAAAAATCACATTAGGATTTTCTTTTTAACCTGTTCCTTAAAACACTAGTGCTTAGGAAATCTAATAGAGGCAAAAGCAATCAAGGGTAGTTTAGGGTTAGGGTTAGGGTTAGGGTTAGTGTTAGGGTTAGGGTACGGCTTAGGGTATGGGATAGGGTACGGGTGAGGGTACGGCGTAGGGTAGGAGTTAGGGTAAGGGTTAGGGTACGGCTTAGGGTACGGGTTAGGTTACGGGTGACGGTACGGCGTAGGGTATGGGTTAGGGTTAGGGTTAGGGTTAGTGTTAGTGTTAGGGTTAGGGTACGGCTTAGCATATGGGATAGGGTACGGGTGAGGTTACGGCGTAGGGTAGGGGTTAGGGTTAGGGTTAGGGTTAGGGTTAGGGTATGGCTTAGGGTACGGGTGAGGGTACGGGTGAGGGTACTGCGTAGGGTATTGGTTAGGGTTAGGGTACGGCTTAGGATACGTGTTAGGGTACGGGTTAGGGTACGGCGTAGAGTGTGGGTTAAGGTTAGGGTTAGTGTTAGGGTTAGGGTTACGGTACGTCTTAGGGTATGTGTTAGGGTACGGGTGAGGGTACGGCGTAGGTTATGGGTTAGGGTTAGGGTTATGGTTAGGGTTAGGGTACGGCTTAGGATACGGGTTAGGGTACGGGTGAGGGTACGGCGTAGGTTATGGGTTAGGGTTAGGTTTAGTGTTAGGGTTATGGTACGGCTTAGGTTATGGGATAGGGTACAGGTGAGGGTATGGCATAGGGTAGGGGTTAGGGTTAGGGTTAGGGTTAGGGTTAGGGTTAGGGTACGGCTTAGGGTACGGGTGAGGCTATGGGTGAGGATACTGCGTAGGGTATTGGTTAGGGTTAGGGTACGGCTTAGGATACGGGTTAGGGTACGTGTTAGGGTATGGCATACGGTATGGGTTAGGGTTAGGGTTAGGGTTAGGGTTAGGGTTAGGGTTAGGGTACGGCTTAGGGTACGGGTTATGGTACGGGTGAGGTTACGGCCTAGGGTATAGTTTAGGGTTAGGGTTAGGGTTAGGGTACGGCTTAGGATACGGGTTAGGGTACGGGTGAGGGTACGGCTTAGGGTACGGGTTAGGGTACGTGTGAGGGTACGGTGTAGGTTATGGGTTAGGGTTAGGGTTAGGGTTAGGGTTAGTTTTAGGGTTAGGGATTGGTTTAGGGTACGGGTTAGGATTAGCATACGTGTTCGGGTTAGGGTTTTGGTTAGGGTTAGGGTACGCGTTAGGGTTAGGGTATGGGTTAGGTTTAGGGTACACTTTAGGATTAGGGTATTTATTAAACCTATCCCACTCTCTAGATACCACTTAGCACGTAAAGGAATATTATTTGGGGTTCAGCCATGGAGAAGATTTTAGTCACTAGGATAAGATAAAGAATAAACACATTATAAAAAAATCACATAAGGTTTTCTTTTTAACCTGTTCCTTAAAACACTAGTGTTTAGGAAATCTAATGGAGGCAAAAGCAGTAAAGGGTAGTTTAGGGTTAGGGTTAGGGTTAGGGTTAGGGTAGGGCTTAGGATACCGGTGAGGGTACTGGTGAGGGTACTGCGTAGGTTATTGGTTAGGGTTAGGGTACGGCTTAGGATACGGGTTAGGATATGGGTTAGGTTACGGCGTTGGGTATGGGTGAGGGTTAGGGTTAGGGTTAGGGTAAGGCTTTGGGTACGGGTTAGGGTACGGGTGAGGGTACGGCGTAGGGTAGAGGTTAGGGTTAGGTTTAGGGTTAGGGTACGGCTTAGGATACGGGTTACGGTATGGGTGAGGGTACGGCGTAGCGTATGGGTTAGGGTTAGGGTTAGGGTTAGGGTTAGTTTTAGGGTTAGGGATTGGTTTAGGGTACGGGTGAGGATTAGCGTACGTGTTAGGGTTAGGGTTTGGGTTAGGGTTAGGGTACGCATTAGGGTTAGGGTTAGGGTGCACGTTAGGATTAGGGTATTTATTAAACCTATCCCACTCTCTAGATACCACTTAGCACGTAAAGGAATATTATTTAGGGTCCAGCCATGGAGAAGATTTTCGTTACTAGGATAAGATAAAGAATAAACACATTATAAAAAAATCACATTAGGATTTTCTTTTTAACCTGTTCCTTAAAACACTAGTGCTTAGGAAATCTAATGGAGGCAAAAGCAGTCAAGGGTAGTTTAGGGTTAGGGTTAGGGTTAGGGTTAGTGTTAGGGTTAGGGTACGGCTTAGGGTATGGGATAGGGTATGGGTGAGGGTACGGCATAGTGTAGGGTTTAGGGTTAGGGTTAGTGTTAGGGTTAGGGTTAGGGTTATTGTTATGGTTAGGGTACGGCTTAGGGTATGGGATAGGGTACGGGTGAGGGTACGGCGTAGGGTAGGGGTTAGGGTAAGGGTTAGGGTACGGCTTAGGGTACGGGTTAGGTTACGGGTGAGGGTACGGCGTAGGGTATGGGTTAGGGTTAGGGTTAGGGTTAGTGTTAGTGTTAGGGTTAGGGTACGGCTTAGCGTATGGGATAGGGTACGGGTGAGGGTACGGCGTAGGGTAGGGGTTAGGGTTAGGGTTAGGGTTAGGGTTAGGGTATGGCTTAGGGTACGGGTGAGGGTACGGGTGAGGGTACTGCGTAGGGTATTGGTTAGGGTTAGGGTACGGCTTAGGATACGTGTTAGGGTACGGGTTAGGGTACGGCGTAGAGTGTGGGTTAAGGTTAGGGTTAGTGTTAGGGTTAGGGTTACGGTACGTCTTAGGGTATGTGTTAGGGTACGGGTGAGGGTACGGCGTAGGTTATGGGTTAGGGTTAGGGTTAGGGTTAGGGTTAGGGTACGGCTTAGGATACGGGTTAGGGTACGGGTGAGGGTACGGCGTAGGATATGGGTTAGGGTTAGGGTTAGTGTTAGGGTTATGGTACGGCTTAGGTTATGGGATAGGGTACAGGTGAGGGTATTGCATAGGGTAGGGGTTAGGGTTAGGGTTAGGGTTAGGGTTAGGGTTAGGGTACGGCTTAGGGTACGGGTGAGGCTATGGGTGAGGTTACTGCGTAGGGTATTGGTTAGGGTTAGGGTACGGCTTAGGATACGGGTTAGGGTACGTGTTAGGGTATGGCGTACGGTATGGGTTAGGGTTAGGGTTAGGGTTAGGGTTAGGGTTAGGGTTAGGGTACGGCTTAGGGTACGGGTTATGGTACGGGTGAGGTTACGGCGTAGGGTATAGTTTAGGGTTAGGGTTAGGGTTAGGGTACGGCTTAGGATACGGGTTAGGGTACGGGTGAGGGTACGGCTTAGGGTACGGGTTAGGGTACGGGTGAGGGTACGGTGTAGGTTATGGGTTAGGGTTAGGGTTAGGGTTAGGGTTAGTTTTAGGGTTAGGGATTGGTTTAGGGTACGGGTTAGGATTAGCATACGTGTTCGGGTTAGGGTTTTGGTTAGGGTTAGGGTACGCGTTATGGTTAGGGTATGGGTTAGGTTTAGGGTACACTTTAGGATTAGGGTATTTATTAAACCTATCCCACTCTCTAGATACCACTTAGCACGTAAAGGAATATTATTTGGGGTTCAGCCATGGAGAAGATTTTAGTCACTAGGATAAGATAAAGAATAAACACATTATAAAAAAATCACATAAGGTTTTCTTTTTAACCTGTTCCTTAAAACACTAGTGTTTAGGAAATCTAATAGAGGCAAAAGCAGTAAAGGGTAGTTTAGGGTTAGGGTTAGGGTTAGGGTTAGGGTAGGGCTTAGGATACCGGTGAGGGTACTGGTGAGGGTACTGCGTAGGTTATTGGTTAGGGTTAGGGTACGGCTTAGGATACGGGTTAGGATATGGGTTAGGTTACGGCGTTGGGTATGGGTGAGGGTTAGGGTTAGGGTTAGGGTAAGGCTTTGGGTACGGGTTAGGGTACGGGTGAGGGTACGGCGTAGGGTAGAGGTTAGGGTTAGGTTTAGGGTTAGGGTACGGCTTAGGATACGGGTTACGGTATGGGTGAGGGTACGGCGTAGCGTATGGGTTAGGGTTAGGGTTAGGGTTAGGGTTAGTTTTAGGGTTAGGGATTGGTTTAGGGTACGGGTGAGGATTAGCGTACGTGTTAGGGTTAGGGTTTGGGTTAGGGTTAGGGTACGCATTAGGGTTAGGGTTAGGGTGCACGTTAGGATTAGGGTATTTATTAAACCTATCCCACTCTCTAGATACCACTTAGCACGTAAAGGAATATTATTTAGGGTCCAGCCATGGAGAAGATTTTCGTTACTAGGATAAGATAAAGAATAAACACATTATAAAAAAATCACATTAGGATTTTCTTTTTAACCTGTTCCTTAAAACACTAGTGCTTAGGAAATCTAATGGAGGCAAAAGCAGTCAAGGGTAGTTTAGGGTTAGGGTTAGGGTTAGGGTTAGTGTTAGGGTTAGGGTACGGCTTAGGGTATGTGATAGGGTATGGGTGAGGGTACGGCATAGTGTAGGGTTTAGGGTTAGGGTTAGTGTTAGGGTTAGGGTTAGGGTATGGCTTAGGGTACGGGTGAGGGTACTGTGTAGGTCATTGGTTAGGGTTAGGTTAAGGCTTAGGATACAGGTTATTGTATGGGTTAGGGTACGGCGCAGGGTATGGGTAAGGGTTAGGGTTAGGGTTAGGGTTAGAGTTAGGGTACGGCTTAGGGTACGGGTTAGGGTACGGGTGAGGGTACGGCGTAGTGTATAGGTTAGGGTTAGGGTTAGGGTACGGCTTTGGGTACGGGTTAGGTTACGGGTGAGGGTACGGCGTAGGGTATGGGTTAGGGTTAGGGTTAGGGTTAGTGTTAGTGTTAGGGTTAGGGTACGGCTTAGCGTATGGGATAGGGTACGGATGAGGGTACGGCCTAGGGTAGGGGTTAGGGTTAGAGTTAGGGTTAGGGTTGGGGTTAGGGTACGGCTTAGGGTACGGGTGAGGGTACGGGTGAGGGTACTGCGTAGGGTATTGGTTAGGGTTAGGATACGGCTTAGGATACGGGTTAGGGTACGGGTTATGGTATGGCGTAGGGTATGGGTTAGGGTTAGGGTTAGGGTTAGGGTTAGGGTACGGCTTAGAATATGGGTTAGGGTACGGGTGAGGGTACGGCGTAGCGTATGGGTTAGGGTTAGGGTTAGGGTACGTCTTAGGGTACGGGTTAGGGTACGGGTGAGGGTACGGCGTAGGGTAAGGGTTAGGGTTAGGGTTAGGGTTAGGGTTAGTTTTAGGGTTAGGGATTGGTTTAGGGTACGGGTTAGGATTAGCGTACGTGTTAGGGTTAGGTTTTTTGTTAGGGTTAGGGTACGCGTTAGGGTTAGGGTATGGGTTAGGTTTAGGGTACACGTTAGGATTAGGGTATTTATTAAACCTATCCCACTCTCTAGATACCACTTAGCACGTAAAGGAATATTATTAGGGATCCAGCCATGGAGAAGATTTTAGTCACTAGGATAAGATAAAGAATAAACACATTATAAAAAAATCACATCAGGATTTTCTTTTTAACCTGTTCCTTAAAACACTAGTGCTTAGGAAATCTAATAGAGGCAAAAGCAATCAAGGGTAGTTTAGGGTTAGGGTTAGGGTTAGGGTTATTGTTATGGTTAGGGTACGGCTTAGGGTATGGGATAGGGTACGGGTGAGGGTACGGCGTAGGGTAGGGGTTAGGGTAAGGGTTAGGGTACGGCTTAGGGTACGGGTTAGGTTACGGGTGAGGGTACGGCGTAGGGTATGGGTTAGGGTTAGGGTTAGGGTTAGTGTTAGTGTTAGGGTTAGGGTACGGCTTAGCGTATGGGATAGGGTACGGGTGAGGGTACGGCGTAGGGTAGGGGTTAGGGTTAGGGTTAGGGTTAGGGTTAGGGTATCGCTTAGGGTACGGGTGAGGGTACGGGTGAGGGTACTGCGTAGGGTATTGGTTAGGGTTAGGGTACGGCTTAGGATACGTGTTAGGGTACGGGTTAGGGTACGGCGTAGAGTGTGGGTTAAGGTTAGGGTTAGTGTTAGGGTTAGGGTTACGGTACGTCTTAGGGTATGTGTTAGGGTACGGGTGAGGGTACGGCGTAGGTTATGGGTTAGGGTTAGGGTTAGGGTTAGGGTACGGCTTAGGATACGGGTTAGGGTACGGGTGAGGGTACGGCGTAGGTTATGGGTTAGGGTTAGGGTTAGTGTTAGGGTTATGGTACGGCTTAGGTTATGGGATAGGGTACAGGTGAGGGTATGGCATAGGGTAGGGGTTAGGGTTAGGGTTAGGGTTAGGGTTAGGGTTAGGGTACGGCTTAGGGTACGGGTGAGGCTATGGGTGAGGATACTGCGTAGGGTATTGTTTAGGGTTAGGGTACGGCTTAGGATACGGGTTAGGGTACCTGTTAGGGTATGGCGTACGGTATGGGTTAGGGTTAGGGTTAGGGTTAGGGTTAGGGTTAGGGTTAGGGTACGGCTTAGGGTACGGGTTATGGTACGGGTGAGGTTACGGCGTAGGGTATAGTTTAGGGTTAGGGTTAGGGTTAGGGTACGGCTTAGGATACGGGTTAGGGTACGGGTGAGGGTACGGCTTAGGGTACGGGTTAGGGTACGGGTGAGGGTACGGCTTAGGGTAGAGGTTAGGGTTAGGTTTAGGGTTAGGGTACGGCTTAGGATACGGGTTAGGGTATGGGTGAGGGTACGGCGTAGCGTATGGGTTAGGGTTAGGGTTAGGGTTAGGGTTAGTTTTAGGGTTAGGGATTGGTTTAGGGTACGGGTGAAGATTAGCGTACGTGTTAGGGTTAGGGTTTGGGTTAGGGTTAGGGTACGCATTAGGGTTAGGGTTAGGGTACACGTTAGGATTAGTGTATTTATTAAACCTATCCCACTCTCTAGATACCACTTAGCACGTAAAGGAATATTATTTAGGGTCCAGCCATGGAGAAGATTTTCGTTACTAGGATAAGATAAAGAATAAACACATTATAAAAAAATCACATTAGGATTTTCTTTTTAACCTGTTCCTTAAAACACTAGTGCTTAGGAAATCTAATGGAGGCAAAAGCAGTCAAGGGTAGTTTAGGGTTAGGGTTAGGGTTAGGGTTAGTGTTAGGGTTAGGGTACGGCTTAGGGTATGGGATAGGGTATGGGTGAGGGTACGGCATAGGGTAGGGTTTAGGGTTAGGGTTAGTGTTAGGGTTAGGGTTAGGGTATGGCTTAGGGTACGGGTGAGGGTACTGTGTAGGTCATTGGTTAGGGTTAGGTTAAGGCTTAGGATACAGGTTATTGTATGGGTTAGGGTACGGCGCAGGGTATGGGTAAGGGTTAGGGTTAGGGTTAGGGTTAGAGTTAGGGTACGGCTTAGGGTACGGGTTAGGGTACGGGTGAGGGTACGGCATAGTGTATAGGTTAGGGTTAGGGTTAGGGTACGGCTTTGGGTACGGGTTAGGATACGGGTGAGGGTACGGCGTAGGGTATGAGTTAGGGTTAGGGTTAGGGTTAGTGTTAGTGTTAGGGTTAGGGTACGGCTTAGCGTATGGGATAGGGTACGGGTGAGGGTACGGCGTAGGGTAGGGGTTAGGGTTAGAGTTAGGGTTAGGGTTGGGGTTAGGGTACGGCTTAGGGTACGGGTGAGGTTACGGGTGAGGGTACTGCGTAGGGTACTGGTTAGGTTTAGGATACGGCTTAGGATACGGGTTAGGGTACGGGTTATGGTATGGCGTAGGGTATGGGTTAGGGTTAGGGTTAGGGTTAGGGTTAGGGTACGGCTTAGAATACGGGTTAGGGTACGGGTGAGGTTACGGCATAGCGTATGGGTTAGGGTTAGGGTTAGGGTACGTCTTAGGGTACGGGTTAGGGTACGGGTGAGGGTACGGCGTAGGGTAAGGGTTAGGGTTAGGGTTAGGGTTAGGGTTAGTTTTAGGGTTAGGGATTGCTTTAGGGTACGGGTTAGGATTAGCGTACGTGTTAGGGTTAGGTTTTTTGTTAGGGTTAGGGTACGCGTTAGGGTTAGGGTATGGGTTAGGTTTAGGGTACACGTTAGGATTAGGGTATTTATTAAATCTATCCCACTCTCTAGATACCACTTAGCACGTAAAGGAATATTATTTGGGGTTCAGCCATGGAGAAGATTTTAGTCACTAGGATAAGATAAAGAATAAACACATTATAAAAAAAATCACATAAGGTTTTCTTTTTAACCTGTTCTTTAAAACACTAGTGTTTAGGAAATCTAATGGAGGCAAAAGCAGTAAAGGGTAGTTTAGGGTTAGGGTTAGGGTAGGGCTTAGGATACGGGTGAGGGTACTGGTGAGGGTACTGCGTAGGTTATTGGTTAGGGTTAGGGTACGGCTTAGGATACGGGTTAGGATATGGGTTAGGTTACGGCGTTGGGTATGGGTGAGGGTTAGGGTTAGGGTTAGGGTAAGTCTTTGGGTACGGGTTAGGGTACGGGTGAGGGTACGGCGTAGGGTAGAGGTTAGGGTTAGTTTTAGGGTTAGGGTACGGCTTAGGATACGGGTTAGGGTATGGGTGAGGGTACGGCGTAGCGTATGGGTTAGGGTTAGGGTTAGGGTTAGGGTTAGTTTTAGGGTTAGGGATTGGTTTAGGGTACGGGTGAGGATTAGCGTACGTGTTAGGGTTAGGGTTTGGGTTAGGGTTAGGGTACGCATTAGGGTTAGGGTTAGGGTACACGTTAGGATTAGGGTATTTATTAAACCTATCCCACTCTCTAGATACCACTTAGCACGTAAAGGAATATTATTTAGGGTCCAGCCATGGAGAAGATTTTCGTTACTAGGATAAGATAAAGAATAAACACATTATAAAAAAATCACATTAGGATTTTCTTTTTAACCTGTTCCTTAAAACACTAGTGCTTAGGAAATCTAATGGAGGCAAAAGCAGTCAAGGGTAGTTTAGGGTTAGGGTTAGGGTTAGGGTTAGTGTTAGGGTTAGGGTACGGCTTAGGGTATGGGATAGGGTATGGGTGAGGGTACGGCATAGGGTAGGGTTTAGGGTTAGGGTTAGTGTTAGGGTTAGGGTTAGGGTATGGCTTAGGGTACGGGTGAGGGTACTGTGTAGGTCATTGGTTAGGGTTAGGTTAAGGCTTAGGATACAGGTTATTGTATGGGTTAGGGTACGGCGCAGGGTATGGGTAAGGGTTAGGGTTAGGGTTAGGGTTAGAGTTAGGGTACGGCTTAGGGTACGGGTTAGGGTACGGGTGAGGGTACGGCGTAGTGTATAGGTTAGGGTTAGGGTTAGGGTACGGCTTTGGGTACGGGTTAGGTTACGGGTGAGGGTACGGCGTAGGGTATGGGTTAGGGTTAGGGTTAGGGTTAGTGTTAGTGTTAGGGTTAGGGTACGGCTTAGCGTATGGGATAGGGTACGGGTGAGGGTACGGCGTAGGGTAGGGGTTAGAGTTAGAGTTAGGGTTAGGGTTGGGGTTAGGGTACGGCTTAGGGTACGGGTGAGGGTATGGGTGAGGGTACTGCGTAGGGTATTGGTTAGGGTTAGGATACGGCTTAGGATACGGGTTAGGGTACGGGTTAGGGTATGGCATAGGGTATGGGTTAGGGTTAGGGTTAGGGTTAGGGTACGGCTTAGGATACGGGTTAGGGTACGGGTGAGGGTACGGCGTAGCGTATGGGTTAGGGTTAGGGTTAGGGTACGTCTTAGGGTACGGGTTAGGGTACGGGTGAGGGTACGGCGTAGGGTAAGGTTTAGGGTTAGGGTTAGGGTTAGGGTTAGTTTTAGGGTTAGGGATTGGTTTAGGGTACGGGTTAGGATTAGCGTACGTGTTAGGGTTAGGTTTTCGGTTAGGGTTAGGGTACGCGTTAGGGTTAGGGTATGGGTTAGGGTTAGGGTACACGTTAGGATTAGGGTATTTATTAAACCTATCCCACTCTCTAGATACCACTTAGCACGTAAAGGAATATTATTAGGGATCCAGCCATGGAGAAGATTTTAGTCACTAGGATAAGATAAAGAATAAACACATTATAAAAAAATCACATTAGGATTTTCTTTTTAACCTGTTCCTTAAAACACTAGTGCTTAGGAAATCTAATAGAGGCAAAAGCAATCAAGGGTAGTTTAGGGTTAGGGTTAGGGTTAGGGTTAGTGTTAGGGTTAGGGTACGGCTTAGGGTATGGGATAGGGTACGGGTGAGGGTACGGGTGAGGGTACTGCGTAGGGTATTGCTTAGGGTTAGGGTACGGCTTAGGATACGTGTTAGGGTACGGGTTAGGGTACGGCGTAGAGTGTGGGTTAGGGTTAGGGTTAGTGTTAGGGTTAGGGTTACGGTACTTCTTAGGGTACGTGTTAGGGTACGGGTGAGGGTACGGCGTAGGTTATGGGTTAGGGTTAGGGTTAGGGTTAGGGTTAGGGTACGGCTTAGGATACGGGTTAGGGTACGGGTGAGGGTACGGCGTAGGTTATGGGTTAGGGTTAGGGTTAGTGTTAGGGTTATGGTACGGCTTAGGTTATGGGATAGGGTACAGGTGAGGGTATGGCATAGGGTAGGTGTTAGGGTTAGGGTTAGGGTTAGGGTTAGGGTTAGGGTACGGCTTAGGGCACGGGTGAGGCTATGGGTGAGGATACTGCGTAGGGTATTGGTTAGGGTTAGGGTACGGCTTAGGATACGGGTTAGGTTACGTGTTAGGGTATGGCGTACGGTATGGGTTAGGGTTAGGGTTAGGGTTAGGGTTAGGGTTAGGGTTAGGGTACGGCTTAGGGTACGGGTTAGGGTACGGGTGAGGTTACGGCGTAGGGTATAGTTTAGGGTTAGTGTTAGGGTTAGGGTACGGCTTAGGATACGGGTTAGGGTACGGGTGAGGGTAAGGCGTAGCATATGGTTTAGGGTTAGGGTTAGGGTACGGCTTAGGGTACGGGTTAGGGTACGGGTGAGGGTACGGTGTAGGTTATGGGTTAGGGTTAGGGTTAGGGTTAGGGTTAGTTTTAGGGTTAGGGATTGGTTTAGGGTACGGGTTAGGATTAGCATACGTGTTCGGGTTAGGGTTTTGGTTAGGGTTAGGGTACGCGTTAGGGTTAGGGTATGGGTTAGGTTTAGGGTACACTTTAGGATTAGGGTATTTATTAAACCTATCCCACTCTCTAGATACCACTTAGCACGTAAAGGAATATTATTTGGGGTTCAGCCATGGAGAAGATTTTAGTCACTAGGATAAGATAAAGAATAAACACATTATAAAAAAATCACATAAGGTTTTCTTTTTAACCTGTTCCTTAAAACACTAGTGTTTAGGAAATCTAATGGAGGCAAAAGCAGTAAAGGGTAGTTTAGGGTTAGGGTTAGGGTTAGGGTTAGGGTAGGGCTTAGGATACCGGTGAGGGTACTGGTGAGGGTACTGCGTAGGTTATTGGTTAGGGTTAGGGTACGGCTTAGGATACGGGTTAGGATATGGGTTAGGTTACGGCCTTGGGTATGGGTGAGGGTTAGGGTTTGGGTTAGGGTAAGGCTTTGGGTACGGGTGAGGGTACGGGTGAGGGTACGGCGTAGGGTAGAGGTTAGGGTTAGGTTTAGGGTTAGGGTACGGCTTAGGATACGGGTTAGGGTATGGGTGAGGGTACGGCGTAGCGTATGGGTTAGGGTTAGGGTTAGGGTTAGGGTTAGTTTTAGGGTTAGGGATTGGTTTAGGGTACGGGTGAGGATTAGCGTACGTGTTAGGGTTAGGATTTGGGTTAGGGTTAGGGTACACGTTAGGATTAGGGTATTTATTAAACCTATCCCACTCTCTAGATACCACTTAGCACGTAAAGGAATATTATTTAGGGTCCAGCCATGGAGAAGATTTTCGTTACTAGGATAAGATAAAGAATAAACACATTATAAAAAAATCACATTAGGATTTTCTTTTTAACCTGTTCCTTAAAACACTAGTGCTTAGGAAATCTAATGGACGCAAAAGCAGTCAAGGGTAGTTTAGGGTTAGGGTTAGGGTTAGGGTTAGTGTTAGGGTTAGGGTACGGCTTAGGGTATGGGATAGGGTATGGGTGAGGGTACGGCATAGGGTAGGGTTTAGGGTTAGGGTTAGTGTTAGGGTTAGGGTTAGGGTATGGCTTAGGGTACGGGTGAGGGTACTGTGTAGGTCATTGGTTAGGGTTAGGTTAAGGCTTAGGATACAGGTTATTGTATGGGTTAGGGTACGGCGCAGGGTATGGGTAAGGGTTAGGGTTAGGGTTAGGGTTAGAGTTAGGGTACGGCTTAGGGTACGGGTTAGGGTACGGGTGAGGGTACGGCGTAGTGTATAGGTTAGGGTTAGTGTTAGGGTACGGCTTTGGGTACGGGTTAGGTTACGGGTGAGGGTACGGCGTAGGGTATGGTTTAGGGTTAGGGTTAGGGTTAGTGTTAGTGTTAGGGTTAGGGTACGGCTTAGCGTATGGGATAGGGTACGGGTGAGGGTACGGCGTAGGGTAGGGGTTAGGGTTAGAGTTAGGGTTAGGGTTGGGGTTAGGGTACGGCTTAGGGTACGGGTGAGGGTACGGGTGAGGGTACTGCGTAGGGTATTGGTTAGGGTTAGGATACGGCTTAGGATACGGGTTAGGGTACGGGTTAGGGTATGGCGTAGGGTATGGGTTAGGGTTAGGGTTAGGGTTAGGGTTAGGGTTAGGGTACGGCTTAGGATACGGGTTAGGGTACGGGTGAGGGTACGGCGTAGGGTAAGGTTTAGGGTTAGGGTTAGGGTTAGGGTTAGTTTTAGGGTTAGGGATTGGTTTAGGGTACGGGTTAGGATTAGCGTACCTGTTAGGGTTAGGTTTTCGGTTAGGGTTAGGGTACGCGTTAGGGTTAGGGTATGGGTTAGGGTTAGGGTACACGTTAGGATTAGGGTATTTATTAAACCTATCCCACTCTCTAGATACCACTTAGCACGTAAAGGAATATTATTAGGGATCCAGCCATGGAGAAGATTTTAGTCACTAGGATAAGATAAAGAATAAACACATTATAAAAAAATCACATTAGGATTTTCTTTTTAACCTGTTCCTTAAAACACTAGTGCTTAGGAAATCTAATAGAGGCAAAAGCAATCAAGGGTAGTTTAGGGTTAGGGTTAGGGTTAGGGTTAGTGTTAGGGTTAGGGTACGGCTTAGGGTATGGGATAGGGTACGGGTGAGGGTACGGCGTAGGGTAGGAGTTAGGGTAAGGGTTAGGGTACGGCTTAGGGTACGGGTTAGGTTACGGGTGAGGGTACGGCATAGGGTATGGGTTAGGGTTAGGGTTAGGGTTAGTGTTAGTGTTAGGGTTAGGGTACGGCTTAGCGTATGGGATAGGGTACGGGTGAGGTTACGGCGTAGGGTAGGGGTTAGGGTTAGGGTTAGGGTTAGGGTTAGGGTATGGCTTAGGGTACGGGTGAGGGTACGGGTGAGGGTACTGCGTAGGGTATTGGTTAGGGTTAGGGTATGGCTTAGGATACGTGTTAGGGTACGGGTTAGGGTACGGCGTAGAGTGTGGGTTAAGGTTAGGGTTAGTGTTAGGGTTAGGGTTACGGTACGTCTTAGGGTATGTGTTAGGGTACGGGTGAGGGTACGGCGTAGGTTATGGTTTAGGGTTAGGGTTAGGGTTAGGGTTAGGGTACGGCTTAGGATACGGGTTAGGGTACGGGTGAGGTTACGGCGTAGGTTATGGGTTAGGGTTAGGGTTAGTGTTAGGGTTATGGTACGGCTTAGGTTATGGGATAGGGTACAGGTGAGGGTATGGCATAGGGTAGGGGTTAGGGTTAGGGTTAGGGTTAGGGTTAGGGTTAGGGTACGGCTTAGGGTACGGGTGAGGCTATGGGTGAGGATACTGCGTAGGGTATTGGTTAGGGTTAGGGTACGGCTTAGGATACGGGTTAGGGTACGTGTTAGGGTATGGCGTACGGTATGGGTTAGGGTTAGGTTTAGGGTTAGGGTTAGGGTTAGGGTACGGCTTAGGGTACGGGTTATGGTACGGGTGAGGTTACGGCGTAGGGTATAGTTTAGGGTTAGGGTTAGGGTTAGGGTACGGCTTAGGATACGGGTTAGGGTACGGGTGAGGGTACGGCTTAGGGTACGGGTTAGGGTACGGGTGAGGGTACGGTGTAGGTTATGGGTTAGGGTTAGGGTTAGGGTTAGGGTTAGTTTTAGGGTTAGGGATTGGTTTAGGGTACGGGTTAGGATTAGCATACGTGTTCGGGTTAGGGTTTTGGTTAGGGTTAGGGTACGCGTTAGGGTTAGGGTATGGGTTAGGTTTAGGGTACACTTTAGGATTAGGGTATTTATTAAACCTATCCCACTCTCTAGATACCACTTAGCACGTAAAGGAATATTATTTGGGGTTCAGCCATGGAGAAGATTTAGGTCTCTAGGATAAGATAAAGAATAAACACATTATAAAAAAATCACATAAGGTTTTCTTTTTAACCTGTTCCTTAAAACACTAGTGTTTAGGAAATCTAATGGAGGCAAAAGCAGTAAAGGGTAGTTTAGGGTTAGGGTTAGGGTTAGGGTTAGGGGAGGGCTTAGGATACCGGTGAGGGTACTGGTGAGGGTACTGCGTAGGTTATTGGTTAGGGTTAGGGTACGGCTTAGGATACGGGTTAGGATATGGGTTAGGTTACGGCGTTGGGTATGGGTGAGGGTTAGGGTTAGGGTTAGGGTAAGGCTTTGGGTACGGGTTAGGGTACGGGTGAGGGTACGGCGTAGGGTAGAGGTTAGGGTTAGGTTTAGGGTTAGGGTACGGCTTAGGATACGGGTTAGGGTATGGGTGAGGGTACCGCGTAGCGTATGGGTTAGGGTTAGGGTTAGGGTTAGGGTTAGTTTTAGGGTTAGGGATTGGTTTAGGGTATGGGTGAGGATTAGCGTACGTGTTAGGGTTAGGGTTTGGGTTAGGGTTAGGGTACGCATTAGGGTTAGGGTTAGGGTACACGTTAGGATTAGGGTATTTATTAAACCTATCCCACTCTCTAGATACCACTTAGCACGTAAAGGAATATTATTTAGGGTCCAGCCATGGAGAAGATTTTCGTTACTAGGATAAGATAAAGAATAAACACATTATAAAAAAATCACATTAGGATTTTCTTTTTAACCTGTTCCTTAAAACACTAGTGCTTAGGAAATCTAATGGACGCAAAAGCAGTCAAGGGTAGTTTAGGGTTAGGGTTAGGGTTAGGGTTAGTGTTAGGGTTAGGGTACGGCTTAGGGTATGGGATAGGGTATGGGTGAGGGTACGGCATAGGGTAGGGTTTAGGGTTAGGGTTAGTGTTAGGGTTAGGGTTAGGGTATGGCTTAGGGTACGGGTGAGGGTACTGTGTAGGTCATTGGTTAGGGTTAGGTTAAGGCTTAGGATACAGGTTATTGTATGGGTTAGGGTACGGCGCAGGGTATGGGTAAGGGTTAGGGTTAGGGTTAGGGTTAGAGTTAGGGTACGGCTTAGGGTACGGGTTAGGGTACGGGTGAGGGTACGGCGTAGTGTATAGGTTAGGGTTAGTGTTAGGGTACGGCTTTGGGTACGGGTTAGGTTACGGGTGAGGGTACGGCGTAGGGTATGGTTTAGGGTTAGGGTTAGGGTTAGTGTTAGTGTTAGGGTTAGGGTACGGCTTAGCGTATGGGATAGGGTACGGGTGAGGGTACGGCGTAGGGTAGGGGTTAGGGTTAGAGTTAGGGTTAGGGTTGGGGTTAGGGTACGGCTTAGGGTACGGGTGAGGGTACGGGTGAGGGTACTGCGTAGGGTATTGGTTAGGGTTAGGATACGGCTTAGGATACGGGTTAGGGTACGGGTTAGGGTATGGCGTAGGGTATGGGTTAGGGTTAGGGTTAGGGTTAGGGTTAGGGTTAGGGTACGGCTTAGGATACGGGTTAGGGTACGGGTGAGGGTACGGCGTAGGGTAAGGTTTAGGGTTAGGGTTAGGGTTAGGGTTAGTTTTAGGGTTAGGGATTGGTTTAGGGTACGGGTTAGGATTAGCGTACCTGTTAGGGTTAGGTTTTCGGTTAGGGTTAGGGTACGCGTTAGGGTTAGGGTATGGGTTAGGGTTAGGGTACACGTTAGGATTAGGGTATTTATTAAACCTATCCCACTCTCTAGATACCACTTAGCACGTAAAGGAATATTATTAGGGATCCAGCCATGGAGAAGATTTTAGTCACTAGGATAAGATAAAGAATAAACACATTATAAAAAAATCACATTAGGATTTTCTTTTTAACCTGTTCCTTAAAACACTAGTGCTTAGGAAATCTAATAGAGGCAAAAGCAATCAAGGGTAGTTTAGGGTTAGGGTTAGGGTTAGGGTTAGTGTTAGGGTTAGGGTACGGCTTAGGGTATGGGATAGGGTACGGGTGAGGGTACGGCGTAGGGTAGGAGTTAGGGTAAGGGTTAGGGTACGGCTTAGGGTACGGGTTAGGTTACGGGTGAGGGTACGGCATAGGGTATGGGTTAGGGTTAGGGTTAGGGTTAGTGTTAGTGTTAGGGTTAGGGTACGGCTTAGCGTATGGGATAGGGTACGGGTGAGGTTACGGCGTAGGGTAGGGGTTAGGGTTAGGGTTAGGGTTAGTGTTAGGGTATGGCTTAGGGTACGGGTGAGGGTACGGGTGAGGGTACTGCGTAGGGTATTGGTTAGGGTTAGGGTATGGCTTAGGATACGTGTTAGGGTACGGGTTGGGGTATGGCGTAGGATATGGGTTAGGGTTAGGGTTAGGGTTAGGGTTAGGGTTAGGGTACGGCTTAGGATACGGGTTAGGGTACGGGTGAGGGTACGGCGTAGCGTATGGGTTAGGGTTAGGGTTAGGGTACGTCTTAGGGTACGGGTTAGGGTACGGGTGAGGGTATGGCGTAGGGTAAGGGTTAGGGTTAGGGTTAGGGTTAGGGTTAGTTTTAGGGTTAGGGATTGGTTTAGTGTACGGGTTAGTATTAGCGTACGTGTTAGGGTTAGGTTTTGGGTTAGGGTTAGGGTACGCGTTAGGGTTAGGGTATGGGTTAGGGTTAGGGTACACGTTAGGATTAGGGTATTTATTAAACCTATCCCACTCTCTAGGTACCACTTAGCACGTAAAGGAATATTATTAGGGATCCAGCCATGGAGAAGATTTTAGTCACTAGGATAAGATAAAGAATAAACACATTATAAAAAAATCACATTAGGATTTTCTTTTTAACCTGTTCCTTAAAACACTAGTGCTTAGGAAATCTAATAGAGGCAAAAGCAATCAAGGGTATTTTAGGGTTAGGGTTAGGTTTAGGGTTAGTGTTAGGGTTAGGGTACGGCTTAGGGTATTTGATAGGGTACGTGTGAGGGTACGGCGTAGGGTAGGGGTTAGGGTTAGGGTTAGGGTATGGCTTAGGGTACGGGTGAGGGTACGGGTGAGGGTACTGAGTAGCGTATTGGTTAGGGTTAGGGTACGGCTTAGGATACGTGTTAGGGTACGGATTAGGGTACGGCGTAGAGTGTGGGTTAGGGTTAGTGTTAGGGTTAGGTTTACGGTACGTCTTAGGGTACGTTTTAGGGTATGGGTGAGGGTACGGCGTAGGTTATGGGTTAGGGTTAGTGTTAGGGTTAGGGTTAGGGTACGGCTTAGGATACGGGTTAGGGTACGGGTGAGGGTACGGCGTAGCGTATGGTTTAGGGTTAGGGTTAGGGTTAGGGTACGGCTTAGGGTACGGGTTAGGGTACGGGTGAGGGTACGGCGTAGGTTATGGGTTAGGGTTAGGGTTAGGGTTAGGGTTAGTTTTAGGGTTAGGGATTGGTTTAGGGTACGGGTTAGGATTAGCATACGTGTTCGGGTTAGGGTTTTGGTTAGGGTTAGGGTACGCGTTAGGGTTAGGGTATGGGTTAGGTTTAGGGTACACTTTAGGATTAGGGTATTTATTAAACCTATCCCACTCTCTAGATACCACTTAGCACGTAAAGGAATATTATTTGGGGTTCAGCCATGGAGAAGATTTTAGTCACTAGGATAAGATAAATAATAAACACATTATAAAAAAATCATATAAGGTTTTCTTTTTAACCTGTTCTTTAAAACACTAGTGTTTAGGAAATCTAATGGAGGCAAAAGCAGTAAAGGGTAGTTTAGGGTTAGGGTTAGGGTTAGGGTTAGGGTAGGGCTTAGGATACGGGTGAGGGTACTGGTGAGGGTACTGCGTAGGTTATTGGTTAGGGTTAGGGTACGGCTTAGGATACGGGTTAGGGTATGGGTGAGGGTACGGCGTAGCGTATGGGTTAGGGTTAGGGTTAGGGTTAGGTTTAGTTTTAGGGTTAGGGATTGGTTTAGGGTACGGGTTAGGATTAGCGTACGTGTTAGGGTTAGGGTTTGGGTTAGGGTTAGGGTACGCATTAGGGTTAGGGTATGGGTTAGGGTTAGGGTACACGTTAGGATTAGGGTATTTATTAAACCTATCCCACTCTCTAGATACCACTTAGCACGTAAAGGAATATTATTTAGGGTCCAGCCATGGAGAAGATTTTCGTCACTAGGATAAGATAAAGAATAAACACATTATAAAAAAATCACATTAGGATTTTCTTTTTAACCTGTTCCTTAAAACACTAGTGCTTAGGAAATCTAATGGAGGCAAAAGCAGTCAAGGGTAGTTTAGGGTTAGGGTTAGGGTTAGGGTTAGTGTTAGGGTTAGGGTACAGCTTAGGGTATGGGATAGCGTATGGGTGAGGGTACGGCATAGGGTAGGGTTTAGGGTTAGGGTTAGTGTTAGGGTTAGGGTTAGGGTATGGCTTAGGGTACGGGTGAGGGTACTGTGTAGGTCATTGGTTAGGGTTAGGTTAAGGCTTAGGATACATGTTATTGTATGGGTTAGGGTACGGCGCAGGGTATGGGTAAGGGTTAGGTTTAGGGTTAGGGTTAGAGTTAGGGTACGGCTTAGGGTACGGGTGAGGGTACGGCGTAGTGTATAGGTTAGGGTTAGGGTTAGGGTACGGCTTAGGGTACAGGTTAGGTTACGGGTGAGGGTACGGCGTAGGGTATGGGTTAGGGTTAGGGTTAGGGTTAGTGTTAGTGTTAGGGTTAGGGTACGGCTTAGCATATGGGATAGGGAACGGGTGAGGGTACGGCATAGGGTAGGGCTTAGGGTTAGGGTTAGGGTTAGGGTTAGGGTATGGCTTAGGGTACGGGTGAGGGTACGGGTGAGGGTACTGCGTAGGGTATTGCTTAGGGTTAGGGTACGGCTTAGGATACGTGTTAGGGTACGGGTTAGGGTACGGCGTAGATTGTGGGTTAGGGTTAGGGTTAGTGTTAGGGTTACGGTTACGGTACGTCTTAGGGTACGTGTTAGGGTACGGGTGAGGGTACGGCGTAGGTTATGGGTTAGGTTTAGGGTTAGGGTTAGGGTTAGGGTTAGGGTTAGGGTACGGCTTAGTGTACGGGTTAGGGTACGGGTGAGGGTACGGCGTAGGTTATGGGTTAGGGTTAGGGTTAGTGTTAGGGTTATGGTACGGCTTAGGTTATGGGATAGGGTACAGGTGAGGGTATGGCATAGGGTAGGGGTTAGGGTTAGGGTTAGGGTTAGGGTTAGGGTTAGGGTACGGCTTAGGGTACGGGTGAGGGTATGGGTGAGGATACTGCGTAGGGTATTGTTTAGGGTTAGGGTACGGCTTAGGATACGGGTTAGGGTACGTGTTAGGGTATGGCGTACGGTATGGGTTAGGGTTAGGGTTAGGGTTAGGGTTAGGGTTAGGGTTAGGGTACGGCTTAGGGTACGGTTTAGGGTACGGGTGAGGTTACGGCGTAGGGTATAGTTTAGGGTTAGGGTTAGGGTTAGGGTACGGCTTAGGATACGGGTTAGGGTACGGGTGAGGGTACGGCGTAGCGTATGGTTTAGGGTTAGGGTTAGGGTTAGGGTACGGCTTAGGGTACGGGTTAGGGTACGGGTGAGGGTATGGCGTAGTGTATAGGTTAGGGTTAGGGTTAGGGTTAGGGTATGGCTTAGGGTACGGGTGAGGGTACGGGTGAGGGTACTGTGTAGGGTATTGGTTATGGTTAGGGTACGGCTTAGAATACGGGTTAGGGTACGGGTTAGGGTACGGCGTAGGGTATGGGTTAGGGTTAGGGTTAGGGTTAGGGTTAGGGTTAGGGTACGGCTTAGGGTACGGGTTAGGGTACGGGTGAGGGTACGGCGTAGTGTATAGGTCAGGGTTAGGGTTAGGGTTAGGGTACGGCTTAGGGTACGGGTTAGGGTACGGGTGAGGGTATGGCGTAGTGTATAGGTTAGGGTTAGGGTTAGGGTTAGGGTACGGCTTAGGGTATGGGATAGGGTACGGGTGAGGGTACGGCTTAGGGTAGGGTTTAGGTTTAGGGTTAGGGTTAGTGTTAGGGTTAGGGTACGGCTTAGGGTATGGGATAGGTTAAGGTTGAGGGTACGGCGTAGGGTAGGGGTTAGGGTTAGGTTTAGGGTTAGTGTTAGGGTTAGGGTACCGCTTAGGGTATGGGATAGGGTACGGCGTAGGGTAGCGGTTAGGGTTAGGGTTAGGGTTAGGGTTAGGGTACGGCTTAGGATACGGGGTAGGGTACGGGTGAGGGTACGGCGTAGGTTATGGGTTAGGGTTAGGGTTAGGGTTAGTTTTAGGGTTAGGGATTGGTTTAGGGTATGGGTTAGTATTAGCATACTTGTTCGGGTTAGGGTTTTGGTTAGGCTTAGGGTACGCGTTAGGGTTAGGGTATGGGTTAGGTTTAGGGTACACTTTAGGATTTGGGTATTTATTAAACCTATCCCACTCTCTAGATACCACTTAGCACGTAAAGGATTATTATTTGGGGTTCAGCCATGGAGAAGATTTTAGTCACTAGGATAAGATAAAGAATAAACTCATTATAAAAAAATCACATAAGGTTTTCTTTTTAACCTGTTCCTTAAAACACTAGTGTTTAGGAAATCTAATGGAGGCAAAAGCAGTAAAGGGTAGTTTAGGGTTAGGGTTAGGGTTAGGGTTAGGGTAGGGCTTAGGATACGGGTGAGGGTACTGGTGAGGGTGCTGCGTAGGTTATTGGTTAGGGTTAGGGTACGGCTTAGGATACGGGTTAGGATATGGGTTAGGTTACGGCGTTGGGTATTGGTGAGGGTTAGGGTTAGGGTTAGGGTAAGGCTTTGGGTACGGGTTAGGGTACGGGTGAGGGTACGGCGTAGGGTAGAGGTTAGGGTTAGGTTTAGGGTTAGGGTACGTCTTAGGATACGCGTTAGGGTACGGGTGAGGGTACGGCGTAGCGTATGGGTTAGGGTTAGGGTTAGGGTACGTCTTAGGGTACGGGTTAGGGTACGGGTGAGGGTACGGCGTAGGGTAAGGGTTAGGGTTAGGGTTAGGGTTAGGGTTAGTTTTAGGGTTAGGGAATGGTTTAGGGTACGGGTTAGGATTAGCGTACGTGTTAGGCTTAGATTTTGGGTTAGGGTTAGGGTACGCGTTAGGGTTAGAGTATGGGTTAGGGTTAGGGTACACGTTAGGATTAGGGTATTTATTAAACCTATCCCACTCTCTAGATACCACTTAGCACGTAAAGGAATATTATTAGGGATCCAGCCATGGAGAAGATTTTAGTCACTAGGATAAGATAAAGAATAAACACATTATAAAAAAATCACATTAGGATTTTCTTTTTAACCTGTTCCTTAAGACACTAGTGCTTAGGAAATCTAATAAAGGCAAAAGCAATCAAGGGTAGTTTAGGGTTAGGGTTAGGGTTAGGGTTAGTGTTAGGGTTAGGGTACGGCTTAGGGTATGGGATAGGATACGGGTGAGGGTACGGCGTAGGGTAAGGGTTAGGGTTAGGGTTAGGGTTAGGGTTAGGGTATGGCTTAGGGTACGGGTGAGGGTACGGGTGAGGGTACTGCGTAGGGTATTGGTTAGGGTTAGGGTACGGCTTAGGATACGTGTTAGGGTACGGGTTAGGGTACGGCGTAGAGTGTGGGTTAGGGTTAGGGTTAGTGTTAGGGTTAGGGTTACGGTACGTCTTAGGGTACGTGTTAGGGTACGGGTGAGGGTACGGCGTAGGTTATGGGTTAGGGTTAGGGTTAGGGTACGGCTTAGGATACGGGTTAGGGTACGGGTGAGGGTACGGCGTAGTTTATGGTTTAGGGATAGGGTTAGTTTTAGGGTTATGGTACGGCTTAGGTTATGGGATAGGGTACAGGTGAGGGTATGGCATAGGGTAGGGGTTAGGGTTAGGTTTAGGGTTAGGGTTAGGGTTAGGGTACGGCTTAGGGTACGGGTGAGGGTATGGGTGAGGATACTGCGTAGGGTATTGGTTAGGGTTAGGGTACGGCTTAGGATACGGTTTAGCGGACGTGTTAGGGTATGGCGTACGGTATGGGTTAGGGTTAGGGTTAGGGTTAGGGTTAGGGTTAGGGTTAGGGTTAGGGTTAGGGTACGGCTTAGGGTATGGGTTAGGGTACGGGTGAGGTTACGGCGTAGGGTATAGTTTAGGGTTAGTGTTAGGGTTAGGGTACGGCTTAGGATACGGGTTAGGGTACGGGTGAGGGTACGGCGTAGCGTATGGTTTAGGGTTAGGGTTAGGGTTAGGGTACGGCTTAGGGTACGGGTTAGGGTACGGGTGAGGGTACGGTGTAGGTTATGGGTTAGGGTTAGGGTTAGGGTTAGTTTTAGGGTTAGGGATTGGTTTAGGGTACGGGTTAGGATTAGCATACGTGTTCGGGTTAGGTTTTGGTTAGGGTTAGGGTTACGCGTTAGGGTTGGGGTATGGGTTAGTTTTAGGGTACACTTTAGGATTAGGGTATTTATTAAACCTATCCCACTCTCTAGATACCACTTAGGACGTAAAGGAATATTATTTGGGGTTCAGCCATGGAGAAGATTTTAGTCACTAGGATAAGATAAAGAATAAACACATTATAAAAAAATCACATAAGGTTTTCTTTTTAACCTGTTCCTTAAAACACTAGTGTTTAGGAAATCTAATGGAGGCAAAAGCAGTAAAGGGTAGTTTAGGGTTAGGGTTAGGGTTAGTGTTAGGGTAGGGCTTAGGATACGGGTGAGGGTCCTGGTGAGGGTACTGCATAGGTTATTGGTTAGGGTTAGGGTACGGCTTAGGATACGGGTTAGGATATGGGTTAGGTTACGGCGTTGGGTATGGGTGAGGGTTAGGGTTAGGGTTAGGGTAAGGCTTTGGGTACGGGTTAGGGTACGGGTGAGGGTACGGCGTAGGGAAGAGGTTAGGGTTAGGTTTAGGGTTAGGGTACGGCTTAGGATACGGGTTAGGGTATGGGTGAGGGTACGGCGTAGCGTATGGGTTAGGGTTAGGGTTAGGGTTAGGGTTAGTTTTAGGGTTAGGGATTGGTTTAGGGTACGAGTTAGGATTAGCGTACGTGTTAGGGTTAGGGTTTGGGTTAGGGTTAGGGTACGCATTAGGGTTAGGGTATGGGTTAGGGTTAGGGTACACGTTAGGATTAGGGTATTTATTAAACCTATCCCACTCTCTAGATACCACTTAGCACGTAAAGGAATATTATTTAGGGTCCAGCCATGGAGAAGATTTTCGTCACTAGGATAAGATAAAGAATGAACACATTATAAAAAAATCACATTAGGATTTTCTTTTTAACCTGTTCCTTAAAACACTAGTGCTTAGGAAATCTAATGGAGGCAAAAGCAATCAAGGGTAGTTTAGGGTTAGGGTTAGGGTTAGTGTTAGGGTTAGGGTACGGCTTAGGGTATGGGATAGGGTATGGGTGAGGATACGGCATAGGGTAGGGTTTAGGGTTAAGGTTAGTGTTAGGGTTAGGGTTAGGGTATGGCTTAGGGTACGGGTGAGGGTACTGTGTAGGTCATTGGTTAGGGTTAGGTTAAGGCTTAGGATACAGGTTATTGTAAGGGTTAGGGTACGGCGCAGGGTATGGGTAAGGGTTAGGGTTAGGGTTAGGGTTAGAGTTAGGGTACGGCTTAGGGTACGGGTTAGGGTACGGGTGAGGGTACGGCGTAGTGTATAGGTTAGGGTTAGGGTTAGGGTACGGCTTAGGGTACGGGTTAGGTTACGGGTGAGGGTACGGATGAGGGTACTGCGTAGGGTATTGGTTAGGGTTAGGGTACGGCTTACGATACGTGTTAGGGTACGGGTTAGGGTATGGCGTAGAGTGTGGGTTAGGGTTAGGGTTAGTGTTAGTGTTAGGGTTACGGTATGTCTTAGGGTACGTGTTAGGGTACAGGTGAGGGTACGGCGTAGGTTATGGGTTAGGGTTAGGGTTAGGGTTAGGGTTAGGGTCCGGCTTAGGATACTGGTTAGGGTACGGGTGAGGGTACGGCGTAGGTTATGGGTTAGGGATAGGGTTAGTGTTAGGGTTATGATACGGCTTAGGTTATGGGATAGGGTACAGGTGAGGGTATGGCATAGGGTAGGGTTTAGGGTTAGGGTTAGTGATAGGGTTAGGGTTAGGGTACGGCTTAGGGTACGGGTGAGGGTATGGGTGAGGATACTGCGTAGGGTATTGGTTAGGGTTAGGGTACGGCTTAGGATACGGGTTAGGGTACGTGTTAGGGTATGGCGTACGGTATGGTTTAGGGTTAGGGTTAGGGTTAGGGTTAGGGTTAGGGTTAGGGTACGGCTTAGGATACGGGTTAGGGTACGGGTGAGGGTACGGCGTAGGTTATGGGTTAGGGATAGGGTTAGTGTTAGGGTTATGATACGGCTTAGGTTATGGGATAGGGTACAGGTGAGGGTATGGCATAGGGTAGGGTTTAGGGTTAGGGTTAGTGTTAGGGTTAGGGTTAGGGTACGGCTTAGGGTACGGGTGAGCGTATGGGTGAGGATACTGCGTAGGGTATTGGTTAGGGTTAGGGTACGGCTTAGGATACGGGTTAGGGTACGTGTTAGGGTATGGCGTACGGTATGGTTTAGGGTTAGGGTTAGGGTTAGGGTTAGGTTTAGGATACGGCTTAGGGTACGGGTTAGGGAACGGGTGAGGTTACGGCGTAGGGTATAGTTTAGAGTTAGGGTTAGGGTTAGGATACGGGTTAGGGTACGGGTGAGGGTACGGCGTAGCGTATGGTTTAGGGTTAGGGTTAGGGTTAGCGTACGGCTTAGGGTACGGGTTAGGGTACGGGTGAGGGTATGGCGTAGTGTATAGGTTAGGGTTAGGTTTAGGGTTAGGGTATGGCTTAGGGTACGGGTGAGGGTACGGGTGAGGGTACTGTGTAGGGTATTGGTTATGGTTAGGGTACGGCTTAGAATACGGGTTAGGGTACGGGTTAGGGTACGGCGTAGGGTATGGGTTAGGGTTAGGGTTAGGGTTAGTGTTAGGGTTAGGGTACCGCTTAGGGTATGGGATAGGGTACGGCGTAGGGTAGCGGTTAGGGTTAGGGTTAGGGTTAGGGTTAGGGTACGGCTTAGGATACGGGTTAGGGTACGGGTGAGGGTACGGCGTAGCGTATGAGTTAGAGTTAGGTTTAGGGTTAGGGTACGGCTTAGGGTACGGGTTAGGGTACGGGTGAGGGTACGGCGTAGGTTATGGGTTAGGGTTAGGGTTAGGGTTAGGGTTAGTTTTAGGGTTAGGGATTAGGGTTAGGGTTAGGGTTAGGGTTAGGGTTAGGGTTAGGGTTAGGGTAGGGCTTAGGATACGGGTGAGGGTACTGGTGAGGGTACTGCGTAGGTTATTGGTTAGGGTTAGGGTACGGCTTAGGATACGGGTTAGGATATGGGTTAGGTTACGGCGTTGGGTATGGGTGAGGGTTAGGGTTAGGGTTAGGGTAAGGCTTTGGGTACGGGTGAGGGTACGGGTGAGGGTACGGCGTAGGGTAGAGTTTAGGGTTAGGTTTAGGGTTAGGGTACGGCTTAGGATACGGGTTAGGGTATGGGTGAGGGTACGGCGTAGCGTATGGGTTAGGGTTAGGGTTAGGGTTAGGGTTAGTTTTAGGGTTAGGGATTGGTTTAGGGTACGGGTTAGGATTAGCGTACGTGTTAGGGTTAGGGTTTGGGTTAGGGTTAGGGTACGCATTAGGGTTAAGGTGTGGGTTAGGGTTAGGGTACACGTTAGGATTAGGGTATTTATTAAACCTATCCCACTCTCTAGATAGCACTTAGCACGTAAAGGAATATTATTTAGGGTCCAGCCATGGAGAAGATTTTCGTCACTAGGATAAGATAAAGAATAAACACATTATAAAAAAATCACATTAGGATTTTCTTTTTAACCTGTTCCTTAAAACACTAGTGCTTAGGAAATCTAATGGAGGCAAAAGCAGTCAACGGTAGTTTAGGGTTAGAGTTAGGGTTAGGGTTAGTGTAAGGGTTAGGGTACGGCTTAGGGTATGGGATAGGGTATGGGTGAGGGTACGGCATAGGGTAGGGTTTAGGGTTAGGGTTAGTGTTAGGGTTAGGGTTAGGGTATGGCTTAGGGTACGGGTGAGGGTACTGTGTAGGTCATTGGTTAGGGTTAGGTTAAGGCTTAGGATACAGGTTATTGTATAGGTTAGGGTACGGCACAGGGTATGGGTAAGGGTTAGGGTTAGGGTTAGGGTTAGAGTTAGGGTACGGCTTAGGGTACGGGTTAGGGTACGGGTGAGGGTACGGCGTAGTGTATAGGTTAGGGTTAGGGTTAGGGTACGGCTTAGGGTACGGGTTAGGTTACGGGTGAGGGTACGGCGTAGGGTATGGGTTAGGGTTAGGGTTAGGGTTAGTGTTAGTGTTAGGGTTAGGGTACGGCTTAGCGTATGGGATAGGGTACGGGTGAGGGTACAGCGTAGGGTAGGGGTTAGGGTTAGAGTTAAGGTTAGGGTTGGGGTTAGGGTACGGCTTAGGGTACGGGTGAGGGTACGGGTGAGGGTACTGCGTAGGGTATTGGTTAGGGTTAGGATATGGCTTAGGATACGGGTTAGGGTACGGGTTGGGGTATGGCGTAGGATATGGGTTAGGGTTAGGGTTAGGGTTAGGGTTAGGGTTAGGGTACGGCTTAGGATACGGGTTAGGGTACGGGTGAGGGTACGGCGTAGCGTATGGGTTAGGGTTAGGGTTAGGGTACGTCTTAGGGTACGGGTTAGGGTACGGGTGAGGGTATGGCGTAGGGTAAGGGTTAGGGTTAGGGTTAGGGTTAGGGTTAGTTTTAGGGTTAGGGATTGGTTTAGTGTACGGGTTAGTATTAGCGTACGTGTTAGGGTTAGGTTTTGGGTTAGGGTTAGGGTACGCGTTAGGGTTAGGGTATGGGTTAGGGTTAGGGTACACGTTAGGATTAGGGTATTTATTAAACCTATCCCACTCTCTAGGTACCACTTAGCACGTAAAGGAATATTATTAGGGATCCAGCCATGGAGAAGATTTTAGTCACTAGGATAAGATAAAGAATAAACACATTATAAAAAAATCACATTAGGATTTTCTTTTTAACCTGTTCCTTAAAACACTAGTGCTTAGGAAATCTAATAGAGGCAAAAGCAATCAAGGGTATTTTAGGGTTAGGGTTAGGTTTAGGGTTAGTGTTAGGGTTAGGGTACGGCTTAGGGTATTTGATAGGGTACGTGTGAGGGTACGGCGTAGGGTAGGGGTTAGGGTTAGGGTTAGGGTATGGCTTAGGGTACGGGTGAGGGTACGGGTGAGGGTACTGAGTAGCGTATTGGTTAGGGTTAGGGTACGGCTTAGGATACGTGTTAGGGTACGGATTAGGCTACGGCGTAGAGTGTGGGTTAGGGTTAGTGTTAGGGTTAGGTTTACGGTACGTCTTAGGGTACGTTTTAGGGTATGGGTGAGGGTACGGCGTAGGTTATGGGTTAGGGTTAGTGTTAGGGTTAGGGTTAGGGTACGGCTTAGGATACGGGTTAGGGTACGGGTGAGGGTACGGCGTAGCGTATGGTTTAGGGTTAGGGTTAGGGTTAGGGTACGGCTTAGGGTACGGGTTAGGGTACGGGTGAGGGTACGGCGTAGGTTATGGGTTAGGGTTAGGGTTAGGGTTAGGGTTAGTTTTAGGGTTAGGGATTGGTTTAGGGTACGGGTTAGGATTAGCATACGTGTTCGGGTTAGGGTTTTGGTTAGGGTTAGGGTACGCGTTAGGGTTAGGGTATGGGTTAGGTTTAGGGTACACTTTAGGATTAGGGTATTTATTAAACCTATCCCACTCTCTAGATACCACTTAGCACGTAAAGGAATATTATTTGGGGTTCAGCCATGGAGAAGATTTTAGTCACTAGGATAAGATAAATAATAAACACATTATAAAAAAATCATATAAGGTTTTCTTTTTAACCTGTTCTTTAAAACACTAGTGTTTAGGAAATCTAATGGAGGCAAAAGCAGTAAAGGGTAGTTTAGGGTTAGGGTTAGGGTTAGGGTTAGGGTAGGGCTTAGGATACGGGTGAGGGTACTGGTGAGGGTACTGCGTAGGTTATTGGTTAGGGTTAGGGTACGGCTTAGGATACGGGTTAGGGTATGGGTGAGGGTACGGCGTAGCGTATGGGTTAGGGTTAGGGTTAGGGTTAGGTTTAGTTTTAGGGTTAGGGATTGGTTTAGGGTACGGGTTAGGATTAGCGTACGTGTTAGGGTTAGGGTTTGGGTTAGGGTTAGGGTACGCATTAGGGTTAGGGTATGGGTTAGGGTTAGGGTACACGTTAGGATTAGGGTATTTATTAAACCTATCCCACTCTCTAGATACCACTTAGCACGTAAAGGAATATTATTTAGGGTCCAGCCATGGAGAAGATTTTCGTCACTAGGATAAGATAAAGAATAAACACATTATAAAAAAATCACATTAGGATTTTCTTTTTAACCTGTTCCTTAAAACACTAGTGCTTAGGAAATCTAATGGAGGCAAAAGCAGTCAAGGGTAGTTTAGGGTTAGGGTTAGGGTTAGGGTTAGTGTTAGGGTTAGGGTACAGCTTAGGGTATGGGATAGCGTATGGGTGAGGGTACGGCATAGGGTAGGTTTTAGGGTTAGGGTTAGTGTTAGTGTTAGGGTTAGGGTATGGCTTAGGGTACGGGTGAGGGTACTGTGTAGGTCATTGGTTAGGGTTAGGTTAAGGCTTAGGATACAGGTTATTGTATGTGTTAGGGTACGGCGCAGGGTATGGGTAAGGGTTAGGTTTAGGGTTAGAGTTAGGGTACGGCTTAGGGTACGGGTTAGGGTACGGGTGAGGGTACGGCGTAGTGTATAGGTTAGGGTTAGGGTTAGGGTACGGCTTAGGGTACGGGTTAGGTTACGGGTGAGGGTACGGCGTAGGGTATGGGTTAGGCTTAGGGTTAGTGTTAGTGTTAGGGTTAGGGTACGGCTTAGCGTATGGGATAGGGTACGGGTGAGGGTACGGCGTACGGTAGGGATTAGGGTTAGAGTTAGGGTTAGGGTTGGGGTTAGGGTATGGCTTAGGGTACGGGTGAGGGTACGGGTGAGGGTACTGCGTAGGGTATTGGTTAGGGTTAGGATACGGCTTAGGATACGAGTGTAGGGTACGGGTTAGGGTATCGCGTAGGGTATTGGTTAGGGTTAGGTTTAGGGTTAGGGTTAGGTTTAGGGTACGGGTGAGGGTACGGGTGAGGGTACTGCGTAGGGTATTGGTTAGGGTTAGGATACGGCTTAGGATACGGTTAGGGTACGGGTTAGGGTACGGCATAGGGTATGGGTTAGGGTTAGGGTTAGGGTTAGGGTTAGTGTTAGGGTACGGCTTAGGGTACGGGTTAGGCTACGGGTTAGGGTACGGCGTAGGGTACAGTTTAGGGTTAGGTTTAGGGTTAGGGTTAGGGTACGGCGTAGGGTACGGGTTAGGGTACGGTTGATGGTACGACGTAGGGTATAGGTTAGAGTTAGGGTTAGGGTACGGCTTAGGATACGGTTTAGGGTACGGGTGAGGGTACGGCGTAGCGTATGGGTTAGGGTTAGGGTTAGGGTTAAGGTTAGGGTACGGCTTAGGGTACGGGTGAGGGTACTGGTGAGTGTACTGCGTAGGTTACTGGTTAGGGTTAGGGTACGGCTTAGGATACGGGTTAGGATATGGGTTAGGTTACGGCGTTGGGTATGGGTGAGGGTTAGGGTTAGGGTTAGGGTAAGGCTTTGGGTATGGGTTAGGGTACGGGTGAGGGTACGGCGTAGGTTATGGGTTAGGGTTAGGGTTAGTGTTAGGGTTAGGGTACGGCTTAGGCTATGGGATAGGGTATGGGTGAGGGTACGGCATAGGGTAGGGTTTAGGGTTAGGGTTAGTGTTAGGGTTAGGGTTAGGGTATGGCTTAGGGTACGGGTGAGGGTACTGTGTAGGTCATTGGTTAGGGTTAGGTTAAGGCTTAGGATACAGGTTATTGTATGGGTTAGGGTACGGCGCAGGGTATGGGTAAGGGTTAGGGTTAGGGTTAGGGTTAGAGTTAGGGTACGGCTTAGGGTACGGGTTAGGGTACGGGTGAGGGTACGGCGTAGTGTATAGGTTAGGGTTAGGGTTAGGTTACGGCTTAGGGTACGGGTTAGGGTACGGCTGAGGGTACGGCGTAGGGTAAGGGTTAGGGTTAGGGTTAGGGTTAGTGTTAGTGTTAGGGTTAGGGTACGGCTTAGCGTATGGGATAGGGTACGGGTGAGGGTACGGCGTAGGGTAGGGGTTAGGGTTAGAGTTAGGGTTAGGGTTGGTGTTAGGGTACGGCTTAGGGTACGGGTGAGGGTACTGCGTAGGGTATTGGTTAGGGTTAGGATACGGCTTAGGATACGGGTTAGGGTACGGGTTAGGGTATGGCGTAGGGTATGGGTTAGGGTTAGGGTTAGGGTTAGGGTTAGGGTATTGGTACGGCTTAGGATACGGGTTAGGGTACGGGTGAGGGTACGGCGTAGCGTATGGGTTAGAGTTAGGGTTAGGGTACGTCTTAGGGTATGGGTTAGGGTACGGCTGAGGGTACGGCGTAGGGTAAGGGTTAGGGTTAGGGTTAGGGTTAGGGTATGGCTTAGGGTACGGGTGAGGGTACGGGTGAGGGTACTGCGTAGGGTATTGGTTAGGGTTAGGGTACGGCTTAGACTACGTGTTAGGGTACGGGTTAGGGTACGGCGTAGAGTGTGGGTTAGGGTTAGGGTTAGTGTTAGGGTTAGGGTTACGGTACGTCTTAGGGTACGTGTTAGGGTACGGGTGAGGGTACGGCGTAGGTTATGGGTTAGGGTTACGGTTAGGGTTAGGGTTAGGGTACGGCTTAGGATACGGGTTAGGGTACGGGTGAGGGTACGGCGTAGGTTATGGGTTAGGGGTAGGGTTAGTGTTAGGGTTATGGTACGGCTTAGGTTATGGGATAGGGTACAGGTGAGGGTATGGCATAGGGTAGGGGTTAGGGTTAGGGTTAGGGTTAGGGTTAGGGTACGGCTTCGGGTACGGGTGAGGGTATGGGTGAGGATACTGCGTAGGGTATTGGTTAGGGTTAGTTTTATGGTTAGGGATTGGTTTAGGGTACGGGTTAGGGTATGGCGTACGGTATGGGTTAGGGTTAGGGTTAGGATTAGGGTTAGGGTTAGGGTACGGCTTAGGGTACGGGTTAGGGTACGGGTGAGGTTACGGCGTAGGGTATAGTTTAGGGTTAGGGTTAGGGTTAGGGTACGGCTTAGGGTACGGGTTAGGGTACGGGTGAGGGTACGGTGTAGGTTATGGGTTAGGGTTAGGGTTAGGGTTAGTTTTAGGGTTAGGGATTGGTTTAGGGTACGGGTTAGGATTAGCATACGTGTTCGGGTTAGGGTTTTGGTTAGGGTTAGGGTACGCGTTAGGGTTAGGGTATGGGTTAGGTTTAGGGTACACTTTAGGATTAGGGTATTTATTAAACCTATCCCACTCTCTAGATACCACTTAGCACGTAAAGGAATATTATTTGGGGTTCAGCCATGGAGAAGATTTTAGTCACTAGGATAAGATAAAGAATAAACACATTATAAAAAAATCACATAAGTTTTTCTTTTTAACCTGTTCCTTAAAACACTAGTGTTTAGGAAATCTAATGGAGGCAAAAGCAGTAAAGGGTAGTTTAGGGTTAGGGTTAGGGTTAGGGTTAGGGTTAGGGTACGGCTTAGGGTATGGGATAGGGTATGGGTGAGGGTACGGCATAGGGTAGGGTTTAGGGTTAGGGTTAGGGTTAGGGTTAGGGTTAGGGTATGGCTTAGGGTACGGGTGAGGGTACTGTGTAGGTCATTGTTTAGGGTTATGTTAAGGCTTAGGATACAGGTTATTGTATGGGTTAGGGTACGGCGCAGGGTATGGGTAAGGGTTAGGGTTAGGGTTAGGATTAGAGTTAGGGTACGGCTTAGGGTACGGGTTAGGGTACGGGTGAGGGTACGGCGTAGTGTATAGGTTAGGGTTAGGGTTAGGGTACGGCTTAGGGTACGGGTTAGGTTACGGGTGAGGGTACGGCGTAGGGTATGGGTTAGGGTTAGGGTTAGGGTTAGTGTTAGTGTTAGGGTTAGGGTACGGCTTAGCGTATGGGATAGGGTACGGGTGAGGGTACGGCGTAGGGTAGGGGTTAGGGTTAGAGTTAGGGTTAGGGTTGGGGTTAGGGTACGGCTTAGGGTACGGGTGAGGGTACGGGTGAGGGTACTGCGTAGGGTATTGGTTAGGGTTAGGATATGGCTTAGGATACGGGTTAGGGTACGGGTTAGGGTATGGCGTAGGGTATGGGTTAGGGTTAGGGTTAGGGTTAGGGTTAGGGTTAGGGTACGGCTTAGGATACGGGTTAGGGTACGGGTGAGGGTACGGCGTAGCCAATAGGTTAGGGTTAGGGTTAGGGTACGTCTTAGGGTACGGGTTAGGGTACGGGTGAGGGTACGGCGTAGGGTAAGGGTTAAGGTTAGGTTTAGGGTTAGGGTTAGTTTTAGAGTTAGCGATTGGTTTAGGGTACGGGTTAGGATTAGCGTACGTGTTAGGGTTAGGTTTTGGGTTAGGGTTAGGGTACGCGTTAGGGTTAGGGTATGGGTTAGGGTTAGGGTACACGTTAGGATTAGGGTATTTATTAAACCTATCCCACTCTCTAGATACCACTTAGCACGTAAAGGAATATTATTAGGGATCCAGCCATGGAGAAGATTTTAGTCACTAGGATAAGATAAAGAATAAACACATTATAAAAAAATCACATTAGGATTTTCTTTTTAACCTGTTCCTTAAAACACTAGTGCTTAGGAAATCTAATAGAGGCAAAAGCAATCAAGGGTAGTTTAGGGTTAGGGTTAGGGTTAGGGTTAGTGTTAGGGTTAGGGTATGGCTTAGGGTACGGGTGAGGGTACGGGTGAGGGTACTGCGTAGGGTATTGGTTAGGGTTAGGGTACGGCTTAGGATGCGTGTTAGGGTACGGGTTAGGGTACGGCGTAGAGTGTGGGTTAGGGTTAGGGTTAGTGTTAGGGTTAGGGTTACGGTACGTCTTAGGGTACGTGTTAGGGTACGGGTGAGGGTACGGCGTAGGTTATTGGTTAGGGTTAGGGTACGGCTTAGGATACGGGTTAGGATATGGGTTAGGTTACGGCGTTGGGTATGGGTGAGGGTTAGGGTTAAGGTTAGGGTAAGGCTTTGGGTACGGGTTAGGGTACGGGTGAGGGTACGGCGTAGCGTATGGTTTAGGGTTAGGGTTAGGGTTAGGGTTAGGGTTAGGGTTACGGTACGTCTAAGGTTACGTGTTAGGGTACGGGTGAGGGTACAGCGTAGGTTATGGGTTAGGGTTAGGGTTAGGGTTAGGGTTAGGGTACGGCTTAGGGTACGGGTTAGGGTACGGGTGAGGGTACGGCGTAGTGTATAGGTTAGGGTTAGGGTTAGGGTACGGCTTAGGGTACGGGTTAGGTTACGGGTGAGGGTACGGCGTAGGGTATGGTTTAGGGTACGGGTGAGGGTACGGCGTAGCGTATGGGATAGGGTACGGTTGAGGGTACGGCGTAGGGTAGGGGTTAGGGTTAGAGTTAGGGTTAGGGTTGGGGTTAGGGTACGGCTTAGTTTATGGGATAGGGTACAGGTGAGTGTATGGCATAGGGTAGGGGTTAGGGTTAGGGTTAGGGTTAGGGTTAGGGTTAGGGTACGGCTTAGGGTACGGGTGAGGGTATGGGTGAGGATACTGCGTAGGGTATTGGTTAGGGTTAAGGTACGGCTTAGGATACGGGTTAGGGTACGTGTTAGGGTATGGCGTACGGTATGGGTTAGGGTTAGGGTTAGGGTTAGGGTTAGGGTACGGCTTAGGGTACGGGTTAGGGTACGGGTGAGGTTACGGCGTAGGGTATAGTTTAGAGTTAGGGTTAGGGTTAGGGTACGGCTTAGGATACGGGTTAGGGTACGGGTGAGGGTACGGCGTAGCGTATGGTTTAGGGTTAGGGTTAGGGTTAGGGTACGGCTTAGGGTACGGGTTAGGGTACGGGTGAGGGTACGGGTGAGGGTACGGCGTAGGTTATGGGTTAGGGTTAGGGTTAGGGTTAGGGTTAGTTTTAGGGTTAGGGATTGGTTTAGGGTATGGGTTAGGATTAGCATACTTGTTCGGGTTAGGGTTTTGGTTAGGGTTAGGGTACGCGTTAGGGTTAGGGTATGGGTTAGGTTTAGGGTACACTTTAGGATTAGGGTATTTATTAAACCTATCCCACTCTCTAGATACCACTTAGCACGTAAAGGAATATTATTTGGGGTTCAGCCATGGAGAAGATTTTAGTCACTAGGATAAGATAAAGTATAAACACATTATAAAAAAATCACATAAGGTTTTCTTTTTAACCTGTTCCTTTAAACACTAGTGTTTAGGAAATCTACTGGAGGCAAAAACAGTAAAGGGTAGTTTAGGGTTAGGGTTAGGGTTAGGGTTAGGGTAGGGCTTAGGATACGGGTGAGGGTACTGGTGAGGGTACTGCGTAGGTTATTGGTTAGGGTTAGGGTACGGCTTAGGATACGGGTTAGGATATGGGTTAGGTTACGGCGTTGGGTATGGGTGAGGGTTAGGGTTAGGGTTAGGGTAAGGCTTTGGGTACGGGTTAGGGTACGGGTGAGGGTACGGCGTAGGGTAGAGGTTATGGTTAGGTTTAGGGTTAGGGTACGGCTTAGGATACGGGTTAGGGTATGGGTGAGGGTACGGCGTAGCGTATGGGTTAGGGTTAGGGTTAGGGTTAGGGTTAGTTTTAGGGTTAGGGCTTGGTTTATGGTACAGCTTAGGATTAGCGTACGTGTTAAGGTTAGGGTTTGGGTTAGGGTTAGGGTACGCATTAGGGTTAGGGTATGGGTTAGGGTTAGGGTACACGTTAGGATTAGGGTATTTATTAAACCTATCCCACTCTCTAGATACCACTTAGCACGTAAAGGAATATTATTTAGGGTCCAGCCATGGAGAAGATTTTCGTTACTAGGATAAGATAAAGAATAAACACATTATAAAAAAATCACATTAGGATTTTCTTTTTAACCTGTTCCTTAAAACACTCGTGCTTAGGAAATCTAATGGAGGCAAAAGCAGTCAAGGGTAGTTTAGGGTTAGGGTTAGGGTTAGGGTTAGTGTTAGGGTTAGGGTACGGCTTAGGGTATGGGATAGGGTATGGGTGAGGGTACGGCATAGGGTAGGGTTTAGGGTTAGGGTTAGTGTTAGGGTTAGGGTTAGGGTATGGCTTAGGGTACGGGTGAGGGTACTGTGTAGGTCATTGGTTAGGGTTAGGTTAAGGCTTAGGCTACAGGTTATTGTATGGGTTAGGGTACGGCGCAGGGTATGGCTAACGGTTAGGGTTAGGGTTAGGGTTAGAGTTAGGGTACGGCTTAGGGTACGGGTTAGGGTACGGGTGAGGGTACGGCGTAGGGTATGGGTTAGGGTTAGGGTTAGGGTTAGGGTTAGTGTTAGTGTTAGGGTTAGGGTACGGCTTAGCGTATGGGATAGGGTACGGGTGAGGGTACGGCGTAGGGTAGGGGTTAGGGTTAGAGTTAGGGTTAGGGTTGGGGTTAGGGTATGGCTTAGGGAACGGGTGAGGGTATGGGTGAGGATACAGCATAGGGTATTGGTTAGGGTTAGGGTACGGCTTAGGTTACGGTTTAGGGTACGTGTTAGGGTATGGCGTACGGTATGGGTTAGGGTTAGGGTTAGGGTTAGGGTTAGGGTTAGGGTACGGCTGAGGGTACGTGTTAGGGTACGGGTGAGGTTACGGCGTAGGGTATAGTTTAGGGTTAGGGTTAGGGTTAGGGTTAGGGTTAGTGTACGGCTTAGGGTACGGGTGAGGGTATGGGTGAGGATATTGCGTAGGGTATTGGTTAGGGTTACGGTACGTCTTAGGATACGGGCTAGGGTACGGGTGAGGGTACGGCGTAGGTTATGGTTTAGGGTTAGGGTTAGTGTTAGGGTTATGGTACGGCTTAGGTTATGGGATAGGGTACAGGTGAGGGTATGGCATAGGGTAGGGTTTAGGGTTAGGGTTAGGGTTAGGTTTAGGGTTAGGGTACGGCTTAGGTACGGGTGAGGGTATGGGTGAGGATACTGCATAGGGTATTGGTTAGGGTTAGGGTACGGCTTAGGATATGGGTTAGGGTACATGTTAGGGTATGGCGTACGGTATGGGTTAGGGTTAGGGTTAGGGTTAGGTTTAGGGTACGACTTAGGGTACGGGTTACGGTACGAGTGAGGGTATGGCATAGTGTATAGGTTAGGGTTAGGGTTAGGGTTAGGGTACGGCTTAGGGTACGGGTTAGGGTACGGGTGAGGTTACGGAGTAGGGTATAGTTTAGGGTTAGGGTTAGGGTTAGGGTACGGCTTAGGATATGGGTTAGGGTACGGGTGAGGGTACGGCGTAGCGTATGGTTTAGGGTTAGGGTTAGGGTTAGTGTACGGCTTAGGGTACGGGTTAGGGTACGGGTGAGGGTACGGTGTAGGTTATGGGTTAGGGTTAGGGTTAGGGTTAGGGTTAGTTTTAGGGTTAGGGATTGGTTTAGGGTACGGGTTAGGATTAGCATACGTGTTCGGGTTAGGGTTTTGGTTAGGGTTAGGGTACGCGTTAGGGTTAGGGTATGGGTTAGGTTTAGGGTACACTTTAGGATTAGGGTATTTATTAAACCTATCCCACTCTCTAGATACCACTTAGCACGTAAAGGAATATTATTTGGGGTTCAGCCATGGAGAAATTTTAGTCACTAGGATAAGATAAAGAATAAACACATTATAAAAAAATCACATAAGGTTTTCTTTTTAACCTGTTCCTTAAAACACTAGTGTTTAGGAAATCTAATGGAGGCAAAAGCAGTAAAGGGTAGTTTAGGGTTAGGGTTAGGGTTAGGGTTAGGGTAGGGCTTAGGATACGGGTGAGGGTACTGGTGAGGGTAATGCGTAGGTTATTGGTTAGGGTTAGGGTACGGCTTAGGATACGGGTTAGGATATGGGTTAGGTTACGGCGTTGGGTATGGGTGGGGGTTAGGGTTAGGGTTAGGGTAAGGCTTTGGGTACGGGTGAGGGTACGGGTGAGGGTACGGCGTAGGGTAGAGGTTAGGGTTAGGTTTAGGATTAGGGTACGGCTTAGGATACGGGTTAGGGTATGGGTGAGGGTACGGCGTAGCGTATGGGTTAGGGTTAGGGTTAGGTTTAGGGTTAGTTTTAGGGTTAGGGATTGGTTTAGGGTACGGGTTAGGATTAGCGTACGTGTTAGGGTTAGGGTTTGGGTTAGGGTTAGGGTACGCATTAGGGTTAGGGTATGGGTTAGGGTTAGGGTACACGTTAGGATTAGGGTATTTATTAAACCTATCCCACTCTCTAGATACCACTTAGCACGTAAAGGAATATTATTTAGGGTCCAGCCATGGAGAAGATTTTCGTCACTAGGATAAGATAAAGAATAAACACATTATAAAAAAATCACATTAGGATTTTCTTTTTAACCTGTTCCTTAAAACACTAGTGCTTAGGAAATCTAATGGAGGCAAGAGCAGTCAAGGGAAGTTTAGGGTTAGGGTTAGGGTTAGGGTTAGTGTTAGGGTTAGGGTACGGCTTAGGGTATGGGATAGGGTATGGGTGAGGGTACGGCATAGGGTAGGGTTTAGGGTTAGGGTTAGGGTTAGGGTATGGCTTAGGGTACGGGTGAGGGTACTGTGTAGGTCATTGGTTAGGGTTAGGTTAAGGCTTAGGATACAGGTTATTGTATTGATTAGGGTACGCAGGGTATGGGTAAGGGTTAGGGTTAGGGTTAGGGTTAGAGTTAGGGTACGGCTTAGGGTACGAGTTAGGGAACGGGTGAGGGTACGGCGTAGTGTATAGGTTAGGGTTAGGGTTAGGGTACGGCTTAGGGTACGGATTAGGTTATGGGCGAGGGTACGGCGTAGGGTATGGGTTAGAGTTAGGGTTAGGGTTAGTGTTACTGTTACGGTTAGGGTACGGCTTAGCGTATGGGATAGGGTACGGGTGAGGGTACGGCGTAGGGTAGGGGTTAGGGTTAGGGTTAGGGTTAGGGTTAGGGTATGGCTTAGGGTACGGGTGAGGGTACGGGTGAGGGTACTGCGTAGGGTATTGGTTAGGGTTAGGGTACGGCTTAGGATACGTGTTAGGGTACGGGTTAGGGTACGGCGTAGAGTGTGGGTTAGGGTTAGGGTTAGTGTTAGGGTTAGGGTTACGGTACGTCTTAGGGTACGTGTTAGGGTACGGGTGAGGGTACGGCGTAGGTTATGGGTTAGGGTTAGGGTTAGGGTTAGGGTTAGGGTACGGCTTAGGATACGGGTTAGGGTACGGGTGAGGGTACGGCGTAGGTTATGGGTTAGGGTTAGGGTTAGTGTTAGGGTTATGGTACGGCTTAGGTTATGGGATAGGGTACAGGTGAGGGTATGGCATAGGGTAGGGGTTAGGGTTAGGGTTAGGGTTAGGGTTAGGTTTAGGGTACGGCTTAGGGTACGGGTGAGGGTATGGGTGAGGATACTGCGTAGGGTATTGGTTAGGGTTAGGGTACGGCTTAGGATATGGGTTAGGGTACGTGTTAGGGTATGGCGTACGGTATGGGTTAGGGTTAGGGTTAGGGTTAGGGTTACGGTTAGGGTTAGGGTACGGCTTAGGGTTCGGGTTAGGGTACGGGTGAGGTTACGGCATAGGGTATAGTTTAGGGTTAGGGTTAGGGTTAGGGTACGGCTTAGGATACGGGTTAGGGTACGGGTGAGGGTACGGCGTAGCGTATGGTTTAGGGTTAGGGTTAGGGTTAGGGTACGGCTTAGGGTACGGGTTAGGGTACGGGTGAGGGTATGGTGTAGTGTATAGGTTAGGGTTAGGGTTAGGGTTACGGTATGGCTTAGGGTACGGGTGTGGGTACGGGTGAGGGTACTGTGTAGGGTATTGGTTATGTTTAGGGTACGGCTTAGAATACGGGTTAGGGTACGGGTTAGGGTACAGCGTAGGGTATGTGTTAGGGTTAGGGTTAGGGTTAGGGTTAGGGTTAGGGTACGGCTTAGGGTACGGGTTAGGGTACGGGTGAGGGTATGGCGTAGTGTATAGGTTAGGGTTAGGGTTAGGGTTAGGGTACGGCTTAGGGTATGGGATAGGGTACGGGTGAGGGTACGACGTAGGATAGGGGTTAGGTTTAGGGTTAGGGTTAGTGTTAGGGTTAGGGTACGGCTTAGGGTATGGGATAGGTTACGGGTGAGGGTACGGCGTAGGGTAGGGGTTAGGGTTAGGTTTAGGGTTAGTGTTAGGTTTAGGGTACCGCTTAGGGTATGGGATAGGGTACGGCGTAGGGTAGCGGTTAGGGTTAGGGTTAGGGTTAGGGTTAGGGTACGGCTTAGGATACGGGTTAGGGTACGGGTGAGGGTACGGCGTAGGTTATGGGTTAGGGTTAGGGTTAGGGTTAGGGTTAGTTTTAGGGTTAGGGATTGGTTTAGGGTAGGGGTTAGGATTAGCATACTTGTTCGGGTTAGGGTTTTGGTTAGGGTTAGGGTACGCGTTAGGGTTAGGGTATGGGTTAGGTTAAGGGTACACGTTAGGATTAGGGTATTTATTAAACCTATCCCACTCTCTAGATACCACTTAGCACGTAAAGGAATATTATTTGGGGTTCAGCCATGGAGAAGATTTTCGTCACTAGGATAAGATAAAGAATAAACACATTATAAAAAAATCACATAAGGTTTTCTTTTTAACCTGTTCCTTAAAACACTAGTGTTTAGGAAATCTAATGGAGGCAAAAGCAGTCAAGGGTAGTTTAGGGTTAGGGTTAGGGTTAGGGTTAGGGTAGGGCTTAGGATACGGGTGAGGTTACTGGTGAGGGTACTGCGTAGGTTATTGGTTAGGGTTAGGGTACGGCTTAGGATACGGGTTAGGATATGGGTTAGGTTACGGCGTTGGATATGGGTGAGGGTTAGGGTTAGGGTTAGGGTAAGGCTTTGGGTACGGGTTAGGGTACGGGTGAGGGTACGGCGTAGGGTAGAGGTTAGGGTTAGGTTTAGGGTTAGGGTACGGCTTAGGATACAGGTTAGGGTATGGGTGAGGGTACGGCGTAGCGTATGGGTTAGGGTTAGGGTTAGGGTTAGTTTTAGGGTTAGGGATTGGTATAGGGTATGGGTTAGGATTAGCGTACGTGTTAGGGTTAGGGTTTGGGTTAGGGTTAGGATACGCGTTAGGGTTAGGGTATGGGTTAGGGTTAGGGTACGCGTTAGGATTAGGGTATTTATTAAACCTATCCCACTCTGTAGATACCACTTAGCACGTAAAGGAATATTATTTAGGGTACAGCCATTGAGAATATTTTCGTCACTAGGATAAGATAAAGAATAAACACATTATAAAAAAATCACATTAGGATTTTCTTTTTAACCTGTTCCTTAAAACACTAGTGCTTAGGAAATCTAATGGAGGCAAAAGCAGTCAAGGGTAGTTTAGGGTTAGGGTTAGGGTTAGGGTTAGTGTTAGGGTTAGGGTACGGCTTAGGGTATGGGATAGGGTATGGGTGAGGGTACTGCATAGGGTAGGGTTTAGGGTTAGGGTTAGTGTTAGGGTTAGGGTTAGGGTATGGCTTAGGGTACGGGTGAGGGTACTGTGTAGGTCATTGGTTAGGGTTAGGTTAAGGCTTAGGATATAGTTTATTGTATGGGTTAGGGTACGGCGCAGGGTATGGGTAAGGGTTAGGGTTAGGGTTAGGGTTAGAGTTAGGGTACGGCTTAGGGTACGGGTTAGGGTACGGGTGAGGGTACGGCGTAGTGTATAGGTTAGGGTTAGGATTAGGGTACGGCTTAGGGTACGGGTTAGGTTACGGGTGAGGGTACGGCGTAGGGTATGGGTTAGGGTTAGGGTTAGGGTTAGTGTTAGAGTTAGCGTTAGGGTACGGCTTAGCGTATGGGATAGGGTACGGGTGAGGGTACGGCGTAGGGTAGGGGTTAGGGTTAGAGTTAGGGTTAGGGTTGGGGTTAGGGTACGGCTTAGGGTACGGGTGAGGGTACGGGTGAGGGTACTGCGTAGGGTATTGGTTAGGGTTAGGATATGGCTTAGGATACGGGTTAGGGTACGGGTTAGGGTATGGCTTAGGGTATGGGTTAGGGTTAGGGTTAGGGTTAGGGTTAGGGTACGGCTTAGGATACGGGTTAGGGTACGGGTGAGGGTACGGCGTAGCGTATGGGTTAGGGTTAGGTTTAGGGTACGTCTTAGGCTACGGGTTAGGGTACGGGTGAGGGTACGGCGTAGGGTAAGGGTTAGGGTTAGGTTTAGGGTTAGGGTTAGTTTTAGGGTTAGGGATTGGTTTAGGGTACGGGTTAGGATTAGCGTACGTGTTAGGGTTAGGTTTTGGGATAGGGTTAAGGTACGCGTTAGGGTTAGGGTACACGTTAGGATTAGGGTATTTATTAAACCTATCCCACTCTCTAGATACCACTTAGCACGTAAAGGAATATTATTAGGGATCCAGCCATGGAGAAGATTTTAGTCACTAGGATAAGATAAAGAATAAACACATTATAAAAAAATCACATTAAGATTTTCTTTTTAACCTGTTCCTTAAAACACTAGTGCTTAGGAAATCTAATAGAGGCAAAAGCAATCAAGGGTAGTTTAGGGTTAGGGTTAGGGTTAGGGTTAGTGTTAGGGTTAGGGTACGGCTTAGGGTATGGGATAGGGTACGGGTGAGGGTACGGCGTAGGGTAGGGGTTAGGGTTAGGGTTAGGGTTATGGTTAGGGTATGGCTTAGGGTACGGGTGAGGGTACGGGTGAGGGTACTGCGTAGGGTATTGGTTAGGGTTAGGGTACGGCTTAGGATACGTGTTAGGGTACGGGTTAGGGTACGGCGTAGAGTGTGGGTTAGGGTTAGGGTTAGTGTTAGGGTTAGGGTTACGGTACGTCTTAGGGTACGTGTTAGGGTACGGGTGAGGGTACGGCGTAGGTTATGGGTTAGGGTTAGGGTTAGGGTTAGGGTACGGCTTAGGATACGGGTTAGGGTATGGGTGAGGGTACGGCGTAGGTTATGGATTAGGGTTAGGGTTAGTGTTAGGGTAATGGTACGGCTTAGGTTATGGGATAGGGTACAGGTGAGGGTATGGCATAGGGTAGGGGTTAGGGTTAGGTTTAGGGTTAGGGTTAGGGTTAGGGTACGCCTTAGGGTACGGGTGAGGGTATGGGTGAGGATACTGCGTAGTGTATTGGTTAGGGTTAGGGTACGGCTTAGGATACGGGTTAGGGTACGTGTTAGGGTATGGCGTACGATATGGGTTAGGGTTAGGGTTAGGGTTAGGGTTAGGGTTAGGGTTAGGGTACGGCTTAGGGTACGGGTTAGGGTACGGGTGAGGTTACGGCGTAGGGTATAGTTTAGGGTTAGGGTTAGGGTTAGGGTACGGCTTAGGGTACGGGTTAGGGTACGGGTGAGGGTATGGCGTAGTGTATAGGTTAGGGTTAGGGTTAGGGTTAGGGTATGGCTTAGGGTACGGGTGAGGGTACGGGTGAGGGTACTGTGTAGGGTATTGGTTATGGTTAGGGTACGGCTTAGAATACGGGTTAGGGTACGGTTTAGGGTACGGCGTAGGGTATGGGTTAGGGTTAGGGTTAGGGTTAGGTTTAGGGTTAGTGTTAGGTTTAGGGTACCGCTTAGGGTATGGGATAGGGTACGGCATAGGGTAGCGGTTAGGGTTAGGGTTAGGGTTAGGGTAGGGCTTAGGATACGGGTGAGGTTACTGGTGAGGGTACTGCGTAGGTTATTGGTTAGGGTTAGGGTGCGGCTTAGGATACGGGTTAGGATATGGGTTAGGTTACGGCGTTGGGTATGGGTGAGGGTTAGGGTTAGGGTAAGGCTTTGGGTACGGGTTAGGGTACGGGTGAGGGTACGGCGTAGGGTAGAGGTTAGGGTTAGGTTTAGGGTTAGGGTACGGCTTAGGATACGGGTTAGGGTATGGGTGAGGGTACGGCTTAGCGTATGTGTTAGGGTTAGGGTTAGGGTTAGGGTTAGTTTTAGGGTTAGGGATTGGTTTAGGGTACGGGTTAGGATTAGCGTACGTGTTAGGGTTAGGGTTTGGGTTAGGGTTAGGGTACGCGTTAGGGTTAGGGTATGGGTTAGGGTTAGGGTACGCGTTAGGATTAGGTTATTTATTAAACCTATCCCACTCTCTAGATACCACTTAGCACGTAAAGGAATATTATTTAGGGTCCAGCCATGGAGAATATTTTCGTCACTAGGATAAGATAAAGAATAATCACATTATAAAAAAATCACATTAGGATTTTCTTTTTAACCTGTTCCTTAAAACACTACTGCTTAGGAAATCTAATGGAGGCAAAAGCAGTCAAGGGTAGTTTAGGGTTAGGGTTAGGGTTAGGGTTAGTGTTAGGGTTAGGGTACGGCTTAGGGCATGGGACAGGGTATGGGTGAGGGTACGGCATAGGGTAGGGTTTAGGGTTAGGGTTAGTGTTAGGGTTAGGGTTAGGGTATGGCTTAGGGTACGGGTGAGGGTACTGTGTAGGTCATTGGTTAGGGTTAGGTTAAGGCTTAGGATACAGGTTATTGTATGGGTTAGGGTACGGCGCAGGGTATGGGTAAGGGTTAGGGTTAGGGTTAGGGTTAGAGTTAGGGTACGGCTTAGGGTACGGGTTAGGGTACGGGTGAGGGTATGGCGTAGTGTATAGGTTAGGGTTAGGGTTAGGGTACGGCTTAGGGTACGGGTTAGGTTACGGGTGAGGGTACGGCGTAGCGTATGGGTTAGGGTTAGGGTTAGGTTTAGTGTTAGTGTTAGGGTTAGGGTACGGCTTAGCGTATGGGATAGGGTACGGGTGAGGGTACGGCGTAGGGTAGGGGTTAGGGTTAGAGTTAGGGTTAGGGTTGGGGTTAGGGTACGGCTTAGGGTACGGGTGGGGGTACGGGTGAGGGTACTGCGTAGGGTATTGGTTAGGGTTAGGATACGGCTTAGGATACGGGTTAGGATACGGGTTAGGGTATGGCGTAGGGTATGGGTTAGGGTTAGGGTTAGGGTTAGGGTTAGGGTTAGGGTACGGCTTAGGATACCGGTTAGGGTACGGGTGAGGGTACGGCGTAGCGTATGGGTTAGGGTTAGGGTTAGGGTACGTCTTAGGCTACGGGTTAGGGTACGGGTGAGGGTACGGCGTAGGGTAAGGGTTAGGGTTAGTGTTAGGGTTAGGGTTAGTTTTAGGGTTAGGGATTGGTTTAGGGTACGGCTTAGGATTAGCGTACGTGTTAGGGTTAGGTTTTGGGTTAGGGTTAGGGTACGCGTTAGGGTTAGGGTATGGGTTAGGGTTAGGGTACACGTTAGGATTAGGGTATTTATTAAACCTATCCCACTCTCTAGATACCACTTAGCACGTAAAGGAATATTATTAGGGATCCAGCCATGGAGAAGATTTTAGTCACTAGGATAAGATAAAGAATAAACACATTATAAAAAAATCACATTAGGATTTTCTTTTTAACCTGTTCCTTAAAACACTAGTGCTTAGGAAATCTAATAGAGGCAAAAGCAATCAAGGGTAGTTTAGGGTTAGGGTTAGGGTTAGGGTTAGTGTTAGGGTTAGGGTACGGCTTAGGGTATGGGATAGGGTACGGGTGAGAGTACGGCGTAGGGTAGGGGTTAGGGTTAGGGTTAGGGTTATGGTTAGGGTATGGCTTAGGGTACGGGTGAGGGTACGGGTGAGGGTACGGGTGAGGGTACTGCGTAGGGTATTGGTTAGGGTTAGGGTACGGCTTAGGATACGTGTTAGGGTACGGGTTAGGGTACGGCGTAGAGTGTGGGTTAGGGTTAGGGTTAGTGTTAGTGTTAGGGTTAGGGTACGGCTTAGCGTATGGGATAGGGTACGGGTGAGGGTACGGCGTAGGGTAGGGGTTAGGGTTAGAGTTAGGGTTAGGGTTGGGGTTAGGGTAAGGCTTAGGGTACGGGTGAGGGTACTGCGTAGGGTATTGGTTAGGGTTAGGATATGGCTTAGGATACGGGTTAGGGTACGGGTTAGGGTATGGCGTAGGGTATGGGTTAGGGTTAGGGTTAGGGTTAGGGTTAGGCTTAGGGTACGGCTTAGGATACGGGTTAGGGTACGTGTGAGGGTACGGCGTAGTGTATGGTTTAGGGTTAGGGTTAGGGTACGTCTTAGGGTACGGGTTAGGGTACGGGTGAGGGTACGGTGTAGGGTAAGGGTTAGGGTTAGGGTACGGGTTAGGGTTAGTTTTAGGGTTAGGGTTTGGTTTAGGGTACGGGTTAGGATTAGCGTACGTGTTAGGGTTAGGTTTTGGGTTAGGGTTAGGGTACGCGTTAGGGTTAGGATATGGGTTAGGGTTAGGGTACACGTTAGGATTAGGGTATTTATTAAACCTATCCCACTCTCTAGATACCACTTAGCACGTAAAGGAATATTATTAGGGATACAGCCATGGAGAAGATTTTAGTCACTAGGATAAGATAAAGAATAAACACATTATAAAAAAATCACATTAGTATTTTCTTTTTAACCTGTTCCTTAAAACACTAGTGCTTAGGAAATCTAATAGAGGCAAAAGCAATCAAGGGTAGTTTAGGGTTAGGGTTAGGGTTAGGGTTAGTGTTAGGTTTAGGGTACGGCTTAGGGTATGGGATAGGGTACGGGTGACGGTACGGCGTAGTGTAGGGGTTAGGGTTAGGGTTAGGGTTAGGGTACGGCTTAGGGTACGGGTTAGGGTCCGGGTGAGGTTATGGCGTAGGGTATAGTTTAGGGTTAGGGTTAGGGTTAGGGTACGGCTTAGGGTACGGGTTAGGGTACGGTTGAGGATACTGTGTAGGGTATTGGTTATGGTTAGGGTACGGCTTAGAATACGGGTTAGGGTACGGTTTAGGTTACGGCGTAGGGTATGGGTTAGGGTTAGGGTTCGGGTTAGGGTTAGGGTTAGGGTACGGCTTAGGGTACGGGTTAGGGTATGGGTGAGGGTTCGGCGTAGTGTATAGGTTAGGGTTAGGGTTAGGGTTAGGGTACGGCTTAGGTTATGGGATAGGGTACGGGTGAGGGTACGGCGTAGGGTAGGGGTTAGGGTTAGGTTTAGGGTTAGTGTTAGGTTTAGGGTACCGCTTAGGGTATGGGATAGGGTACGGCGTAGGGTAGTGGTTAGGGTTAGGGTTAGGGTTAGGGTACGGCTTAGGATACGGGTTAGGGTACGGGTGAGGGTGCGGCGTAGCGTATGGGTTAGGGTTAGGGTTAGGGTTAGGGTACGGCTTAGGTTATGGGATAGTGTACAGGTGAGGGTATGGCATAGGGTATGGGTTAGGGTTAGGGTTAGGGTTAGGGTTAGGGTACGGCTTAGGGTACGGTTGAGGGTATGGGTGAGGATACTGCGTAGGGTATTGGTTAGGGTTACGGTACGTCTTAGGATACGGGTTAGGGTACGGGTGAGTGTACGGCGTAGGTTATGGGTTAGGGTTAGGGTTAGTGTTACTGTTAGGGTTAGGGTACGGCTTAGCGTATGGGATAGGGTACGGGTGAGGGTACGGCATAGGGTAGGGGTTAGGGTTAGGGTTAGGGTATGGCTTAGGGTACGGGTGAGGGTACGGGTGAGGGTACTGCGTAGGGTATTGGTTAGGGTTAGGGTACGGCTTAGGATACGTGTTAGGGTACGGGTTAGGGTACGGCGTAGAGTGTGGGTTAGGGTTAGGGTTAGTGTTAGGGTTAGGGTTACGGTACGTCTTAGGGTACGTGTTAGGGTACGGGTGAGGGTACGGCGTAGGTTATGGGTTAGGGTTAGGGTTAGTGTTAGGGTTATGGTACGGCTTAGGTTATGGGATAGGGTACAGGTGAGGGTATGGCATAGGGTAGGGGTTAGGGTTAGGGTTAGGGTTAGGGTTAGGGTTAGGGTACGGCTTAGGGTACGGGTGAGGGTATGGGTGAGGATACTGCGTAGGGTATTGGTTAGGGTTAGGGTACGTCTTAGGATACGGGTTAGGGTACGTGTTAGGGTATGGCGTACGGTATGTGTTAGGGTTAGGGTTAGGGTTAGGGTTAGGGTTAGGGTTAGGGTTAGGGTACGGCTTAGGGTACGGGTTAGGGTACGGGTGAGGTTACGGCGTAGGGTATAGTTTAGGGTTAGGGTTAGGGTTAGGGTACGGCTTAGGATACGGGTTAGGGTACGGGTGAGGGTATGGCGTAGCGTATGGTTTAGGGTTAGGGTTAGGGTTAGGGTACGGCTTAGGGTACGGGTTAGGGTACGGGTGAGGGTATGGTGTAGTGTATAGGTTAGGGTTAGGGTTAGGGTTAGGGTATGGCTTAGGGTACGTGTGAGGGTACGGGTGAGGGTACTGTGTAGGGTATTGGTTATGGTTAGGGTACGGCTTAGAATACGGGTTAGGGTACGGGTTAGGGTACGGCGTAGGGTATAGTTTAGGGTTAGGGTTAGGGTTAGCGTACGGCTTAGGATACGGGTTAGGGTACGGGTGAGGGTACGGCGTAGTGTATAGGTTAGGGTTAGGGTTAGGGTTAGGGTACGGCTTAGGGTAAGGGTTAGGGTACGGGTGAGGGTATGGCGTAGTGTATAGGTTAGGGTTAGGGTTAGGGTTAGGGTACGGCTTAGGGTATGGGATAGGGTACGGGTGAGGGTACGGCGTAGGGTAGGGGTTAGGTTTAGGGTTAGGGTTAGTGTTAGGGTTAGGGTACGGCTTAGGGCATGGGATAGGTTACGGGTGAGGGTACGGCGTAGGGTAGGGGTTAGGGTTAGGTTTAGGGTTAGTGTTAGGTTTAGGGTACCGCTTAGGGTATGGGATAGGGTACGGCGTAGGGTAGCGGTTAGGGTTAGGGTTAGGGTACGGCTTAGGATACGGTTTAGGGTACGGGTGAGGGTACGGCGTAGGTTATGGGTTAGGGTTAGGGTTAGGGTTAGGGTTAGGGTTAGGGTTAGTTTTAGGGTTAGGGATTGGTTTAGGGTACGGGTTAGGATTAGCATACTTGTTCGGGTTAGGGTTTTGGTTAGGGTTAGGGTACGCGTTAGGGTTAGGGTATGGGTTAGGTTTAGGGTACACGTTAGGATTAGGGTATTTATTAAACCTATCCCGCTCTCTAGATACCACTTAGCACGTAAAGGAATATTATTTGGAGTTCAGCCATGGAGAAAATTTTAGTCACTAGGATAAGATAAAGAATAAACACATTATAAAAAAATCACATAAGGTTTTCTTTTTAACCTGTTCCTTAAAACACTAGTGTTTAGGAAATCTAATGGAGGCAAAAGCAGTAAAGGGTAGTTTAGGGTTAGGGTTAGGGTTAGGGTTAGGGTAAGGCTTTGGGTACGGGTTAGGGTACGGGTGAGGGTACAGCGTAGGGTAGGGGTTAGGGTTAGGTTTAGGGTTAGGGTACGGCTTAGGATACGGGTTAGGGTATGGTTGAGGGTACGGCGTAGCGTATGGGTTAGGGTTAGGGTTAGGGTTAGGGTTAGTTTTAGGGTTAGGGATTGGTTTAGGGTACGGGTTAGGATTAGCGTACGTGTTAGGGTTAGGGTTTGGGTTAGGGTTAGGGTACGTGTTAGGGTTAGGGTATGGGTTAGGGTTAGGGTACACGTTATGATTAGGGTATTTATTAAACCTATCCCACTCTCTGGATACCACTTAGCACGTAAAGGAATATTATTTGGGGTCCAGCCATGGAGAAGATTTTAGTCACTAGGATAAGATAAAGAATAAACACATTATAAAAAAATCACATTAGGATTTTCTTTTTAACCTGTTCTTTAAAACACTAGTGTTTAGGAAATCTAAAGGAGGCAAAAGCAGTAAAGGGTAGTTTAGGGTTAGGGTTAGGGTTAGGGTTAGGGTAGGGCTTAGGATACGGGTGAGGGTACTGGTGAGGGTACTGCGTAGGTTATTGGTTAGGGTTAGGGTACGGCTTAGGATACGGGTTAGGATATGGGTTAGGTTACGGCGTTGGGTATGGGTGAGGGTTAGGGTTAGGGTTAGGGTAAGGCTTTGGGTACGGGTTAGGGTACGGGTGAGGGTACGGCGTAGGGTAGAGGTTAGGGTTAGGTTTAGGGTTAGGGTACGGCTTAGGATACGGGTTAGGGTATGGGTGAGGGTACGGCGTAGCGTATGGGTTAGGGTTAGGGTTAGGGTTAGGGTTAGTTTTAGGGTTAGGGATTGGTTTAGGGTACGGGTTAGGATTAGTGTAAGTGTTAGGGTTAGGGTTTGGGTTAGGGTTAGGGTACGCAATAGGGTTAGGGTGTGGGTTAGGGTTAGGGTACACGTTAGGATTAGGGTATTTATTAAACCTATCCCACTCTCTAGATACCATTTAGCACGTAAAGGAATATTATTTAGGGTCCAGCCATGGAGAAGATTTTCGTTACTAGGATAAGATAAAGAATAAACACATTATAAAAAAATCACATTAGGATTTCTTTTTAACCTGTTCCTTAAAACACTAGTGCTTAGGAAATCTAATGGAGGCAAAAGCAGTCAAGGGTAGTTTAGGGTTAGGGTTAGGGTTAGGGTTAGTGTTAGGGTTAGGGTACGGCTTAGGGTATGGGATAGGGTACGGGTGAGGGTACGGCGTAGGGTAGGGGTTAGGGTTAGGGTTAGTGTTAGGGTTAGGGTTAGGGTATGGCTTAGGGTACGGGTGAGGGTACTGTGTAGGTCATTGGTTAGGGTTAGGTTAAGGCTTAGGATACAGGTTATTGTATGGGTTAGGGTACGGTGCAGGGTATGGGTAAGGGTTAGGGTTAGGGTTAGGGTTAGAGTTAGGGTACGGCTTAGGGTACGGGTTAGGGTACGGGTGAGGGTACGGCGTAGTGTATAGGTTAGGGTTAGGGTTAGGGTACGGCTTAGGGTACGGGTTAGGTTACGGGTGAGGGTACGGCGTAGGGTATGGGTTAGGGTTAGGGTTAGGGTTAGTGTTAGTGTTAGGGTTAGGGTACGGCTTAGCGTATGGGATAGGGTACGGGTGAGGGTACGGCGTAGGGTAGGGGTTAGGATTAGAGTTAGGGTTAGGGTTGGGGTTAGGGTACGGCTTAGGGTACGGGTGAGGGTACGGGTGAGGGTACTGCGTAGTGTATGGGTTAGGGTTAGTGTTAGGGTACGTCTTAGGGTACGGGTTAGGGTACGGGTGAGGGTACGGTGTAGGGTAAGGGTTAGGGTTAGGGTTAGGGTTAGGGTTAGTTTTAGGGTTAGGGTTTGGTTTAGGGTACGGGTTAGGATTAGCGTACGTGTTAGGGTTAGCTTTTGGGTTAGGGTTAGGGTACGCGTTAGGGTTAGGGTATGGGTTAGGGTTAGGGTACACGTTAGGATTAGGGTATTTATTAAACCTATCCCACTCTCTAGATACCACTTAGCACGTAACGAATATTATTAGGGATACAGCCATGGAGAAGATTTTAGTCACTAGGATAAGATAAAGAATAAACACATTATAAAAAAATCACATTAGTATTTTCTTTTTAACCTGTTCCTTAAAACACTAGTGCTTAGGAAATCTTATAGAGGCAAAAGCAATCAAGGGTAGTTTAGGGTTAGGGTTAGGGTTAGGGTTAGTGTTAGGTTTAGGGTACGGCTTAGGGTATGGGATAGGGTACGGGTGAGGGTACGGCGTAGGGTAGGGGTTAGGGTTAGGGTTAGGGTTAGGGTACGGCTTAGGGTACGGGTGAGGGTACTGTTTAGGGTATTCGTTATGGTTAGGGTACGGCTTAGAATACGGGTTAGGGTACGGTTTAGGGTACGGCGTAGGGTATGTGTTAGGGTTAGGGTTAGGGTTAGGGTTAGGGTTAGGGTACGGCTTAGGGTACGGGTTAGGGTACGGGTGAGGGTACGGCGTAGGTTATGGGTTAGGGTTAGGGTTAGGGTTAGGGTTAGTTTTAGGGTTAGGGATTGGTTTAGGGTAAGGTTTAGGATTAGCATACTTGTTCGGGTTAGGGTTTTGGTTAGGGTTAGGGTACGCGTTAGGGTTAGGGTATGGGTTAGGTTTAGGGTACACGTTAGGATTAGGGTATTTATTAAACCTATCCCACTCTCTAGATACCACTTAGCACGTAAAGGAATATTATTTAGGGTCCAGCCATGGAGAAGATTTTCGTCACTAGGATAAGATAAAGAATAAACACATTATAAAAAAATCACATAAGGTTTTCTTTTTAACCTGTTCCTTAAAACACTCGTGCTTAGGAATTCTAATGGAGGCAAAAGCAGTCAAGGGTAGTTTAGGGTTAGGGTTAGGGTTAGGGTTAGTGTTAGGGTTAGGGTACGGCTTAGGGTATGGGATAGGGTATGGGTGAGGGTACGGCATAGGGTAGGGTTTAGGATTAGGGTTAGTGTTAGGGTTAGGGTTAGAGTATGGCTTAGGGTACGGGTGAGGGTACTGTGTAGGTCATTGGTTAGGGTTAGGTTAAGGCTTAGGATACAGGTTATTGTATGGGTTAGGGTACGGCGCAGGGTATGGGTAAGGGTTAGGGTTAGGGTTAGGGTTAGAGTTAGGGTACGGCTTAGGGTACGGGTTAGGGTACGGGTGAGGGTACGGCATAGTGTATAGGTTAGGGTTAGGGTTAGGGTACGGCTTAGGGTACGGGTTAGGTTATGGGTGAGTGTACGGCATAGGGTATGGTTTAGGGTTAGGGTTAGGGTTAGGGTTAGTGTTAGTGTTAGGGTTAGGGTACGGCTTAGCGTATGGGATAGGGTACGGGTGAGGGTACGGCGTAGGGTAGGGGTTAGGGTTAGAGTTAGGGTTAGGGTTGGGGTTAGGGTACGGCTTAGGGTACGGGTGAGGGTACGGGTGAGGGTACTGCGTAGGGTATTGGTTAGGTTTAGGATACGGCTTAGGATACGGGTTAGGGTACGGGTTAAGGTATGGCGTAGGGTATGGGTTAGGGTTAGGGTTAGGGTTAGTGTTAGGGTTAGGGTTAGGGTTAGGGTACGGCTTAGGATACGGGTTAGGGTACGGGTGAAGGTACGGCGTAGCGTATGGTTTACGGTTAGGGTTAGGGTTAGGGTTAGGGTACGGCTTAGGTTATGGAATAGGGTACAGGTGAGGGTATGGCATAGGGTATGGGTTAGGGTTAGGGTTAGGGTGAGGGTTAGGGTACGGCTTAGGGTACGGGTGAGGGTATGGGTAAGGATACTGCGTAGGGTATTGGTTAGGGTTACGGTACGTCTTAGGATACGGGTTAGGGTACGGGTGAGGGTATGGCGTAGGTTATGGGTTAGGGTTAGGGTTAGTGTTACTGTTAGGGTTAGGGTACGGCTTAGCGTATGGGATAGGGTACGGGTGAGGGTACGGCGTAGGGTAGGGGTTAGGGTTAGGGTTAGGGTTAGGGTTAGGGTATGGCTTAGGGTTAGGGTGAGGGTACGGGTGAGGGTACTGCGTAGGGTATTGGTTAGGGTTAGGGTACAGCTTAGGATACGTGTTAGGGTACGGGTTAGGTTACGGCGTAGAGTGTGGGTTAGGGTTAGGGTTAGTGTTAGGGTTAGGGTTACGGTACGTCTTAGGGTATGTGTTAGGGTACGGGTGAGGGTACGGCGTAGGTTATGCGTTAGGGTTAGGGTTAGGGTTAGGGTTAGGGTACGGCTTAGGATACGGGTTAGGGTACGGGTGAGGGTACGGCGTAGCGTATGGTTTAGGGTTAGGGTTAGGGTTAGGGTACGGCTTAGGGTACGGGTTAGGGTACGGGTGAGGGTATGGTGTAGTGTATAGGTTAGGGTTAGGGTTAGGGTTAGGGTATGGCTTAGGGTACGGGTGAGGGTACGGGTGAGGGTACTGTGTAGGGTATTGGTTATGGTTAGGGTACGGCTTAGAATACGGGTTAGGGTACGGGTTAGGGTACGGCGTAGGGTATAGTTTAGGGTTAGGGTTAGGGTTAGGGTACGGCTTAGGATACGGGTTAGGGTACGGGTGAGGGTACGGCGTAGTGTATAGGTTAGGGTTAGGGTTAGGGTTAGGGTACGGCTTAGGGTAAGGGATAGGGTACGGGTGAGGGTACGGCGTAGGGTAGGGGTTAGGTTTAGGGTTAGGGTTAGTGTTAGGGTTAGGGTACGGCTTAGGGTATGGGATAGGTTAAGGGTGAGGGTACGGCGTAGGGTAGGGGTTAGGGTTAGGTTTAGGGTTAGTGTTAGGTTTAGGGTACCGCTTAGGGTATGGGATAGGGTACGGCGTAGGGTAGCGGTTAGGGTTAGGTTTAGGGTTAGGGTTAGGGTACGGCTTAGGATACGGTTTAGGGTACGGGTGAGAGTACGGCGTAGGTTATGGGTTAGGGTTAGGGTTAGGGTTAGGGTTAGGGTTAGTTTTAGGGTTAGGGATTGGTTTAGGGTACGGGTTAGGATTAGCATACTTGTTCGGGTTAGGGTTTTGGTTAGGGTTAGGGTACGCGTTAGGGTTAGGGTATGGGTTAGGTTTAGGGTACACGTTAGGCTTAGGGTATTTATTAAACCTATCCCACTCTCTAGATACCACTTAGCACGTAAAGGAATATTATTTGGGGTTCAGCCATGGAGAAAATTTTAGTCACTAGGATAAGATAAAGAATAAACACATTATAAAAAAATCACATAAGGTTTTCTTTTTAACCTGTTCCTTAAAACACTAGTGTTTAGGAAATCTAATGGAGGCAAAAGCAGTAAAGGGTAGTTTAGGGTTAGGGTTAGGGTTAGGGTTAGGGTAGGGCTTAGGATACGGGTGAGGTTACTGGTGAGGGTACTGCGTAGGTTATTGGTTAGGGTTAGGGTACGGCTTAGGATACGGGTTAGGATATGGGTTAGGTTACGGCGTTGGGTATGGGTGAGGGTTAGGGTTAGGGTTAGGGTAAGGCTTTGGGTACGGGTTAGGGTACGGGTGAGGGTACGGCGTAGGGTAGGGGTTAGGGTTAGGTTTAGGGTTAGGGTACGGCTTAGGATACGGGTTAGGGTATGGGTGAGGGTACGGCGTAGCGTATGGGTTAGGGTTAGGGTTAGGGTTAGGGTTAGTTTTAGGGTTAGGGATTGGTTTAGGGTACGGGTTAGGATTAGCGTACGTGTTAGGGTTAGGGTTTGGGTTAGGGTTAGGGTACGCGTTAGGGTTAGGGTATGGGTTAGGGTTAGGGTACGCGTTAGGATTAGGGTATTTATTAAACCTATCCCACTCTCTAGATACCACTTAGCACGTAAAGGAATATTATTTAGGGTCCAGCCATGGAGAAGATTTTAGTCACTAGGATAAGATAAAGAATAAACACATTATAAAAAAATCACATTAGGATTTTCTTTTTAACCTGTTCCTTAAAACACTAGTGCTTAGGAAATCTAATGGAGGCAAAAGCAGTCAAGGGTAGTTTAGGGTTAGGGTTAGGGTTAGGGTTAGTGTTAGGGTTAGGGTACGGCTTAGGGTATGGGATAGGGTATGGGTGAGGGTACGGCATAGGGTAGGGTTTAGGGTTAGGGTTAGTGTTAGGGTTAGGGTTAGGGTATGGCTTAGGGTACGGGTGAGGGTACTGTGTAGGTCATTGGTTAGGGTTAGGTTAAGGCTTAGGATACAGGTTATTGTATGGGTTAGGGTACGGCGCAGGGTATAGGTAAGGGTTAGGGTTAGGGTTAGGGTTAGAGTTAGGGTACGGCTTAGGGTACGGGTTAGGGTACGGGTGAGGGTACGGCGTAGTGTATACGTTAGGGTTAGGGTTAGGGTACGGCTTAGGGTACGGGTTAGGTTACGGGTGAGGGTACGGCGTAGGGTATGGGTTAGGGTTAGGGTTAGGGTTAGTGTTAGTGTTAGGGTTAGGGTACGGCTTAGCGTATGGGATAGGGTACGGGTGAGGGTACGGGTGAGGGTACGGGTGAGGGTACTGCGTAGGGTATTGGTTAGGGTTAGGATATGGCTTAGGATACGGGTTAGGGTACGGGTTAGGGTATGGCGTAGGGTATGGGTTAGGGTTAGGGTTAGGGTACGTCTTAGAGTACGGGTTAGGGTACGGGTGAGGGTACGGCGTAGGGTAAGGGTTAAGGTTAGGGTTAGGGTTAGGGTTAGTTTTAGGGTTAGCGATTGGTTTAGGGTACGGGTTAGGGTTAGGGTTAGGGTTAGGGTTAGGGTTAGGGTTAGGGTTAGGGTATGGGGTAGGGTTAGGGTACACGTTAGGATTAGGGTATTTATTAATCCTATCCCACTCTCTAGATACCACTTAGCACGTAAAGGAATATTATTAGGGATCCAGCCATGGAGAAGATTTTAGTCACTAGGATAAGATAAAGAATAAACACATTATAAAAAAATCACATTAGGATTTTCTTTTTAACCTGTTCCTTAAAACACTAGTGCTTAGGAAATCTAATAGAGGCAAAAGCAATCAAGGGTAGTTTAGGGTTAGGGTTAGGGTTAGGGTTAGTGTTAGGGTTAGGGTATGGCTTAGGGTACGGGTGAGGGTACGGGTGAGGGTACTGGGTAGGGTATTGGTTAGGGTTAGGGTACGGCTTAGGATACGTGTTAGGGTACGGGTTAGGGTACGGCGTAGAGTGTGGGTTAGGGTTAGGGTTAGTGTTAGGGTTAGAGTTACCGTACGTCTTAGGGTACGTGTTAGGGTACGGGTGAGGGTACGGCGTAGGTTATGGGTTAGGGTTAGGGTTAGGGTACGTCTTAGGATACGGGTTAGGGTATGGGTGAGGGTACGGCGTAGGTTATGGGTTACGGTTATGGTTAGTGTTAGGGTTATGGTACGGCTTAGGTTATGGGATAGGGTACAGGTGAGGGTATGGCATAGGGTAGGGGTTAGGGTTAGGTTTAGGGTTAGGGTTAGGGTTAGGGTACGCCTTAGGGTACGGGTGGGGGTATGGGTGAGGATACTGCGTAGGGTATTGGTTAGGGTTAGGGTACGGCTTAGGATACGGGTTAGGGTACGTGTTAGGGTATGGCGTACGCTATGGGTTAGGGTTAGGGTTAGGGTTAGGGTTAGGGTTAGGGTACGGCTTAGGGTACGGGTTAGGGTACGGGTGAGGTTACGGCGTAGGGTATAGTTTAGGGTTAGGGTTAGGGTTAGGGTACGGCTTAGGGTACGGGTTAGGGTACGGGTGAGGGTATGGCGTAGTGTATAGGTTAGGGTTAGGGTTAGGGTATGGCTTAGGGTACGGGTGAGGGTACGGGTGAGGGTACTGTGTAGGGTGTTGGTTATGGTTAGGGTACGGCTTAGGGTAAGGGTTAGGGTACGGGTGAGGGTATGGCGTAGTGTATAGGTTAGGGTTAGGGTTAGGGTTAGGGTACGGCTTAGGGTATGGGATAGGGTACGGGTGAGGGTACGGCGTAGGGTAGGGGTTAGGTTTAGGGTTAGGGTTAGTGTTAGGGTTAGGGTACGGCTTAGGGTATGGGATAGGTTACGGGTGAGTTTACGGCGTAGGGTAGGGGTTAGGGTTAGGTTTAGGGTTAGTGTTAGGTTTAGGGTACCGCTTAGGGTATGGGATAGGGTACGGCGTAGGGTAGCGGTTAGGGTTAGGGTTAGGGTTAGGGTTAGGGTACGGCTTAGGATACGGTTTAGGGTACGGGTGAGGGTACGGCGTAGGTTATGGGTTAGGGTTAGGGTTAGGGTTAGGGTTAGGGTTAGGGTTAGTTTTAGGGTTAGGGATTGGTTTAGGGTACGGGTTAGGATTAGCATACTTGTTCGGGTTAGGGTTTTGGTTAGGGTTAGGGTACGCGTTAGGGTTAGGGTATGGGTTAGGTTTAGGGTACACGTTAGGCTTAGGGTATTTATTAAACCTATCCCACTCTCTAGATAACACTTAGCACGTAAAGGAATATTATTTGGGGTTCAGCCATGGAGAAAATTTTAGTCACTAGGATAAGATAAAGAATAAACACATTATAAAAAAATCACATAAGGTTTTCTTTTTAACCTGTTCCTTAAAACACTAGTGTTTAGGAAATCTAATGGAGGCAAAAGCAGTAAAGGGTAGTTTAGGGTTAGGGTTAGGGTTAGGGTTAGGGTAGGGCTTAGGATACGGGTGAGGTTACTGGTGAGGGTACTGCGTAGGTTATTGGTTAGGGTTAGGGTACGGCTTAGGATACGGGTTAGGATATGGGTTAGGTTACGGCGTTGGGTATGGGTGAGGGTTAGGGTTAGGGTTAGGGTAAGGCTTTGGGTACGGGTTAGGGTACGGGTGAGGGTACGGCGTAGGGTAGGGGTTAGGGTTAGGTTTAGGGTTAGGGTACGGCTTAGGATACGGGTTAGGGTATGGGTGAGGGTACGGCGTAGCGTATGGGTTAGGGTTAGGGTTAGGGTTAGGGTTAGTTTTAGGGTTAGGGATTGGTTTAGGGTACGGGTTAGGATTAGCGTACGTGTTAGGGTTAGGGTTTGGGTTAGGGTTAGGGTACGCGTTAGGGTTAGGGTATGGGTTAGGGTTAGGGTACGCGTTAGGATTAGGGTATTTATTAAACCTATCCCACTCTCTAGATACCACTTAGCACGTAAAGGAATATTATTTAGGGTCCAGCCATGGAGAAGATTTTAGTCACTAGGATAAGATAAAGAATAAACACATTATAAAAAAATAACATTAGGATTTTCTTTTTAACCTGTTCCTTAAAACACTAGTGCTTAGGAAATCTAATGGAGGCAAAAGCAGTCAAGGGTAGTTTAGGGTTAGGGTTAGGGTTAGGGTTAGTGTTAGGGTTAGGGTACGGCTTAGGGTATGGGATAGGGTATGGGTGAGGGTACGGCATAGGGTAGGGTTTAGGGTTAGGGTTAGTGTTAGGGTTAGGGTTAGGGTATGGCTTAGGGTTCGGGTGAGGGTACTGTGTAGGTCATTGGTTAGGGTTAGGTTAAGGCTTAGGATACAGGTTATTGTATGGGTTAGGGTACGGCACAGGGTATAGGTAAGGGTTAGGGTTAGGGTTAGGGTTAGAGTTAGGGTACGGCTTAGGGTACGGGTTAGGGTACGGTTGAGGGTACGGCGTAGTGTATACGTTAGGGTTAGGGTTAGGGTACGGCTTAGGGTACGGGTTAGGTTACGGGTGAGGGTACGGCGTAGGGTATGGGTTAGGGTTAGGGTTAGGGTTAGTGTTAGTGTTAGGCTTAGGGTACGGCTTAGCGTATGGGATAGGGTACGGGTGAGGGTACGGCGTAGGGTATTGGTTAGGGTTAGGATATGGCTTAGGATACGGGTTAGGGTACGGGTTAGGGTATGGCGTAGGGTATGGGTTAGGGTTAGGGTTAGGGTACGTCTTAGAGTACGGGTTAGGGTACGGGTGAGGGTACGGCGTAGGGTAAGGGTTAAGGTTAGGGTTAGGGTTAGGGTTAGTTTTAGGGTTAGCGATTGGTTTAGGGTACGGGTTAGGGTTAGGGTTAGGGTTAGGGTTAGGGTTAGGGTTAGGGTTAGGGTTAGGGTTAGGGTATGGGGTAGGGTTAGGGTACACGTTAGGATTAGGGTATTTATTAATCCTATCCCACTCTCTAGATACCACTTAGCACGTAAAGGAATATTATTAGGGATCCAGCCATGGAGAGTATTTTAGTCACTAGGATAAGATAAAGAATAAACACATTATAAAAAAATCACATTAGGATTTTCTTTTTAACCTGTTCCTTAAAACACTAGTGCTTAGGAAATCTAATAGAGGCAAAAGCAATCAAGGGTAGTTTAGGGTTAGGGTTAGGGTTAGGGTTAGTGTTAGGGTTAGGGTATGGCTTAGGGTACGGGTGAGGGTACGGGTGAGGGTACTGGGTAGGGTATTGGTTAGGGTTAGGGTACGGCTTAGGATACGTGTTAGGGTACGGGTTAGGGTACGGCGTAGAGTGTGGGTTAGGGTTAGGGTTAGTGTTAGGGTTAGGGTTACCGTACGTCTTAGGGTACGTGTTAGGGTACGGGTGAGGGTACGGCGTAGGTTATGGGTTAGGGTTAGGGTTAGGGTACGTCTTAGGATACGGGTTAGGGTATGGGTGAGGGTACGGCGTAGGTTATGGGTTAGGGTTATGGTTAGTGTTAGGGTTATGGTACGGCTTAGGTTATGGGATAGGGTACAGGTGAGGGTATGGCATAGGGTAGGGGTTAGGGTTAGGTTTAGGGTTAGGGTTAGGGTTAGGGTACGCCTTAGGGTACGGGTGAGGGTATGGGTGAGGATACTGCGTAGGGTATTGGTTAGGGTTAGGGTACGGCTTAGGATACGGGTTAGGGTACGTGTTAGGGTATGGCGTACGCTATGGGTTAGGGTTAGGGTTAGGGTTAGGGTTAGGGTTAGGGTACGGCTTAGGGTACGGGTTAGGGTACGGGTGAGGTTACGGCGTAGGGTATAGTTTAGGGTTAGGGTTAGGGTTAGGGTACGGCTTAGGGTACGGGTTAGGGTACGGGTGAGGGTATGGCGTAGTGTATAGGTTAGGGTTAGGGTTAGGGTATGGCTTAGGGTACGGGTGAGGGTACGGGTGAGGGTACTGTGTAGGGTGTTGGTTATGGTTAGGGTACGGCTTAGGGTAAGGGTTAGGGTACGGGTGAGGGTATGGCGTAGTGTATAGGTTAGGGTTAGGGTTAGGGTTAGGGTACGGCTTAGGGTATGGGATAGGGTACGGGTGAGGGTACGGCGTAGGGTAGGGGTTAGGTTTAGGGTTAGGGTTAGTGTTAGGGTTAGGGTACGGCTTAGGGTATGGGATAGGTTACGGGTGAGTTTACGGCGTAGGGTAGGGGTTAGGGTTAGGTTTAGGGTTAGTGTTAGGTTTAGGGTACCGCTTAGGGTATGGGATAGGGTACGGCGTAGGGTAGCGGTTAGGGTTAGGGTTAGGGTTAGGGTTAGGGTACGGCTTAGGATACGGTTTAGGGTACGGGTGAGGGTACGGCGTAGGTTATGGGTTAGGGTTAGGGTTAGGGTTAGGGTTAGGGTTAGGGTTAGTTTTAGGGTTAGGGATTGGTTTAGGGTACGGGTTAGGATTAGCATACTTGTTCGGGTTAGGGTTTTGGTTAGGGTTAGGGTACGCGTTAGGGTTAGGGTATGGGTTAGGTTTAGGGTACACGTTAGGATTAGGGTATTTATTAAACCTATCCCACTCTCTAGATACCACTTAGCACGTAAAGGAATATTATTTGGAATTCAGCCATGGAGAAAATTTTAGTCACTAGGATAAGATAAGGAATAAACATATTATAAAAAAATCACATAAGGTTTTCTTTTTAACCTGTTCCTTAAAACACTAGTGTTTAGGAAATCTAATGGAGGCAAAAGCAGTAAAGGGTAGTTTAGGGTTAGGGTTAGGGTTAGGGTTAGGGTAGGGCTTAGGATACGGGTGAGGTTACTGGTGAGGGTACTGCGTAGGTTATTGGTTAGGGTTAGGGTACGGCTTAGGATACGGGTTAGGATATGGGTTAGGTTACGGCGTTGGGTATGGGTGAGGGTTAGGGTTAGGGTTAGGGTAAGGCTTTTGGTACGGGTTAGGGTACGGGTGAGGGTACGGCGTAGGGTAGGGGTTAGGGTTAGGTTTAGGGTTAGGGTACGGCTTAGGATACGGGTTAGGGTATGGGTGAGGGTACGGCGTAGCGTATGGGTTAGGGTTAGGGTTAGGGTTAGGGTTAGTTTTAGGGTTAGGGATTGGTTTAGGGTACGGGTTAGGATTAGCGTACGTGTTAGGGTTAGGGTTTAGGTTAGGGTTAGGGTACGCGTTAGGGTTAGGGTATGGGTTAGGGTTAGGGTACGCGTTAGGATTAGGGTATTTATTAAACCTATCCCACTCTCTAGATACCACTTAGCACGTAAAGGAATATTATTTAGGGTCCAGCCATGGAGAAGATTTTAGTCACTAGGATAAGATAAAGAATAAACACATTATAAAAAAATCACATTAGGATTTTCTTTTTAACCTGTTCCTTAAAACACTAGTGCTTAGGAAATCTAATGGAGGCAAAAGCAGTCAAGGGTAGTTTAGGGTTAGGGTTAGGGTTAGGGTTAGTGTTAGGGTTAGGGTACGGCTTAGGGTATGGGATAGGGTATGGGTGAGGGTACTGCATAGGGTAGGGTTTAGGGTTAGGGTTAGTGTTAGGGTTAGGGTTAGGGTATGGCTTAGGGTACGGGTGAGGGTACTGTGTAGGTCATTGGTTAGGGTTAGGTTAAGGCTTAGGATACAGGTTATTGTATGGGTTAGGGTACGGCGCAGGGTATGGGTAAGGGTTAGGGTTAGGGTTAGGGTTAGAGTTAGGGTACGGCTTAGGGTACGGGTTAGGGTACGGGTGAGGGTACGGCGTAGTGTATAGGTTAGGGTTAGGGTTAGGGTACGGCTTAGGGTACGGGTTAGGTTACGGGTGAGGGTACGGCGTAGGGTATGGGTTAGGGTTAGGGTTAGGGTTAGTGTTAGTGTTAGGGTTAGGGTACGGCTTAGCGTATGGGATAGGGTACGGGTTAGGGTACGGCGTAGGGTAGGGGTTAGGGTTAGAGTCAGGGTTAGGGTTGGGGTTAGGGTACGGCTTAGGGTACGGGTGAGGGTACTGCGTAGGGTATTGGTTAGGGTTAGGATATGGCTTAGGATACGGGTTAGGGTACGGGTTAGGGTATGGCGTAGGGTATGGGTTAGGGTTAGGGTTAGGGTACGTCTTAGAGTACGGGTTAGGGTACGGGTGAGGGTACGGCGTAGGGTAAGGGTTAAGGTTAGGGTTAGGGTTAGGGTTAGTTTTAGGGTTAGCGATTGGTTTAGGGTACGGGTTAGGATTAGCGTACGTGTTAGGGTTAGGTTTTGGGTTAGGGTTAGGGTACGCGTTAGGGTTAGGGTATGGGGTAGGGTTAGGGTACACGTTAGGATTAGGGTATTTATTAATCCTATCCCACTCTCTAGATACCACTTAGCACGTAAAGGAATATTATTAGGGATCCAGCCATGGAGAAGATTTTAGTCACTAGGATAAGATAAAGAATAAACACATTATAAAAAAATCACATTAGGATTTTCTTTTTAACCTGTTCCTTAAAACACTAGTGCTTAGGAAATCTAATAGAGGCAAAAGCAATCAAGGGTAGTTTAGGGTTAGGGTTAGGGTTAGGGTTAGTGTTAGGGTTAGGGTATGGCTTAGGGTACGGGTGAGGGTACGGGTGAGGGTACTGGGTAGGGTATTGGTTAGGGTTAGGGTACGGCTTAGGATACGTGTTAGGGTACGGGTTAGGGTACGGCGTAGAGTGTGGGTTAGGGTTAGGGTTAGTGTTAGGGTTAGGGTTACCGTACGTCTTAGGGTACGTGTTAGGGTACGGGTGAGGGTACGGCGTAGGTTATGGGTTAGGGTTAGGGTTAGGGTACGTCTTAGGATACGGGTTAGGGTATGGGTGAGGGTACGGCGTAGGTTATGGGTTAGGGTTATGGTTAGTGTTAGGGTTATGGTACGGCTTAGGTTATGGGATAGGGTACAGGTGAGGGTATGGCATAGGGTAGGGGTTAGGGTTAGGTTTAGGGTTAGGGTACGCCTTAGGGTACGGGTGAGGGTATGGGTGAGGATACTGCGTAGGGTATTGGTTAGGGTTAGGGTACGGCTTAGGATACGGGTTAGGGTACGTGTTAGGGTATGTCGTACGCTATGGGTTAGGGTTAGGGTTAGGGTTAGGGTTAGGGTTAGGGTACGGCTTAGGGTACGGGTTAGGGTACGGGTGAGGTTACGGCGTAGGGTATAGTTTAGGGTTAGGGTTAGGGTTAGGGTACGGCTTAGGGTACGGGTTAGGGTACGGGTGAGGGTATGGCGTAGTGTATAGGTTAGTGTTAGGGTTAGGGTATGGCTTAGGGTACGGGTGAGGGTACGGGTGAGGGTACTGTGTAGGGTGTTGGTTATGGTTAGGGTACGGCTTAGAATACGGGTTAGGGTACGGTTTAGGGTACGGCGTAGGGTATGGGTTAGGGTTAGGGTTAGGGTTAGGGTTAGGGTTAGGGTACGGCTTAGGGTACGGGTTAGGGTACGGGTGAGGGTACGGCGTAGTGTATAGGTTAGGGTTAGGGTTAGGGTTAGGGTACGGCTTAGGGTACGGGTTAGGGTACGGGTGAGGGTACGGCGTAGTGTATGGGTTAGGGTTAGGGTTAGGGTTAGGGTTAGTTTTAGGGTTAGGGATTGGTTTAGGGTACGGGTTAGGATTAGCGTACGTGTTAGGGTTAGGGTTTGGGTTAGGGTTAGGGTACGTGTTAGGGTTAGGGTATGGGTTAGGGTTAGGGTACACGTTATGATTAGGGTATTTATTAAACCTATCCCACTCTCTAGATACCACTTAGCACGTAAAGGAATATTATTTGGGGTCGAGCCATGGAGAAGATTTTAGTCACTAGGATCAGATAAAGAATAAACACATTATAAAAAAATCACATTAGGATTTTCTTTTTAACCTGTTCTTTAAAACACTAGTGTTTAGGAAATCTAAAGGAGGCAAAAGCAGTAAAGGGTAGTTTAGGGTTAGGGTTAGGGTTAGGGTTAGGGTAGGGCTTAGGATACGGGTGAGGGTACTGGTGAGGGTACTGCGTAGGTTATTGGTTAGGGTTAGGGTACGGCTTAGGATACGGGTTAGGATATGGGTTAGGTTACGGCGTTGGGTATGGGTGAAGGTTAGGGTTAGGGTTAGGGTAAGGCTTTGGGTACAGGTTAGGGTACGGGTGAGGGTACGGCGTAGGGTAGAGGTTAGGGTTAGGTTTAGGGTTAGGGTACGGCTTAGGATACGGGTTAGGGTATGGGTGAGGGTACGGCGTAGCGTATGGGTTAGGGTTAGGGTTAGGGTTAGGGTTAGTTTTAGGGTTAGGGATTGGTTTAGGGTACGGGTTAGGATTAGTGTACGTGTTAGGGTTAGGGTTTGGGTTAGGGTTAGGGTACGCAATAGGGTTAGGGTGTGGGTTAGGGTTAGGGTACACGTTAGGATTAGGGTATTTATTAAACCTATCCCACTCTCTAGATACCATTTAGCACGTAAAGGAATATTATTTAGGGTCCAGCCATGGAGAAGATTTTCGTTACTAGGATAAGATAAAGAATAAACACATTATAAAAAAATCACATTAGGATTTTCTTTTTAACCTGTTCCTTAAAACACTAGTGCTTAGGAAATCTAATGGAGGCAAAAGCAGTCAAGGGTAGTTTAGGGTTAGGGTTAGGGTTAGGGTTAGTGTTAGGGTTAGGGTACGGCTTAGGGTATGGGATAGGGTACGGGTGAGGGTACGGCATAGGGTAGGGGTTAGGGTTAGGGTTAGTGTTAGGGTTAGGGTTAGGGTATGGCTTAGGGTACGGGTGAGGGTACTGTGTAGGTCATTGGTTAGGGTTAGGTTAAGGCTTAGGATACAGGTTATTGTATGGGTTAGGGTACGGTGCAGGGTATGGGTAAGGGTTAGGGTTAGGGTTAGAGTTAGGGTACGGCTTAGGGTACGGGTTAGGGTACGGGTGAGGGTACGGCGTAGTGTATAGGTTAGGGTTAGGGTTAGGGTACGGCTTAGGGTACGGGTTAGGTTACGGGTGAGGGTACGGCGTAGGGTATGGTTTAGGGTTAGGGTTAGGGTTAGTGTTAGTGTTAGGGTTAGGGTACGGCTTAGCGTATGGGATAGGGTACGGGTGAGGGTACGGCGTAGGGTAGGGGTTAGGGTTAGAGTTAGGGTTAGGGTTGGGGTTAGGGTACGGCTTAGGGTACGGGTGAGGGTACGGGTGAGGGTACTGCGTAGGGTATTGGTTAGGGTTAGGATATGGCTTAGGATACGGGTTAGTGTACGGGTTAGGGTATGGCGTAGGGTATGGGTTAGGGTTAGGGTTAGGGTTAGGGTTAGGGTTAGGGTACGGCTTAGGATACGGGTTAGGGTCCGGGTGAGGGTACGGCGTAGTGTATGGGTTAGGGTTAGTGTTAGGGTACGTCTTAGGGTACGGGTTAGGGTACGGGTGAGGGTACGGTGTAGGGTAAGGGTTAGGGTTAGGGTTAGGGTTAGGGTTAGTTTTAGGGTTAGGGTTTGGTTTAGGGTACGGGTTAGGATTAGCGTACGTGTTAGGGTTAGCTTTTGGGTTAGGGTTAGGGTACACGTTAGGGTTAGGGTATGGGTTAGGGTTAGGGTACACGTTAGGATTAGGGTATTTATTAAACCTATCCCACTCTCTAGATACCACTTAGCACGTAACGAATATTATTAGGGATACAGCCATGGAGAAGATTTTAGTCACTAGGATAAGATAAAGAATAAACACATTATAAAAAAATCACATTAGTATTTTCTTTTTAACCTGTTCCTTAAAACACTAGTGCTTAGGAAATCTAATAGAGGCAAAAGCAATCAAGGGTAGTTTAGGGTTAGGGTTAGGGTTAGGGTTAGTGTTAGGTTTAGGGTACGGCTTAGGGTATGGGATAGGGTACGGGTGAGGGTACGGCATAGGGTAGGGGTTAGGGTTAGGGTTAGGGTTAGGGTACGGCTTAGGGTACGGGTGAGGGTACGGGTGAGGGTACTGTTTAGGGTTTTGGTTATGGTTAGGGTACGGCTTAGAATACGGGTTAGGGTACGGTTTAGGGTACGGCGTAGGGTATGGGTTAGGGTTAGGGTTAGGGTTAGGGTTAGGGTTAGGGTACGGCTTAGGGTACGGGTTAGGGTACGGGTGAGGGTACGGCGTAGGTTATGGGTTAGGGTTAGGGTTAGGGTTAGGGTTAGTTTTAGGGTTAGGGATTGGTTTAGGGTAAGGTTTAGGATTAGCATACTTGTTCGGGTTAGGGTTTTGTTTACGGTTAGGGTACGCGTTAGGGTTAGGGTATGGGTTAGGTTTAGGGTACACGTTAGGATTAGGGTATTTATTAAACCTATCCCACTCTCTAGATACCACTTAGCACGTAAAGGAATATTATTTAGGGTCCAGCCATGGAGAAGATTTTCGTCACTAGGATAAGATAAAGAATAAACACATTATAAAAAAATCACATTAGGATTTTCTTTTTAACCTGTTCCTTAAAACACTCGTGCTTAGGAATTCTAATGGAGGCAAAAGCAGTCAAGGGTAGTTTAGGGTTAGGGTTAGGGTTAGGGTTAGTGTTAGTGTTAGGGTACGGCTTAGGGTATGGGATAGGGTATGGGTGAGGGTACGGCATAGGGTAGGGTTTAGGGTTAGGGTTAGTGTTAGGGTTAGGGTCAGGGTATGGCTTAGGGTACGGGTGAGGGTACTGTGTAGGTCATTGGTTAGGGTTAGGTTAAGGCTTAGGATACAGGTTATTGTATGGGTTAGGGTACGGCGCAGGGTATGGGTAAGGGTTAGGGTTAGGGTTAGGGTTAGAGTTAGGGTACGGCTTAGGGTACGGGTTAGGGTACGGGTGAGGGTACGGCGTAGTGTATAGGTTAGGGTTAGTGTTAGGGTACGGCTTAGGGTACGGGTTAGGTTACGGGTGAGGGTACGGCGTAGGGTATGGGTTAGGGTTAGGGTTAGGGTTAGTGTTAGTGTTAGGGTTAGGGTACGGCTTAGTGTATGGGATAGGGTACGGGTGAGGGTACGGCGTAGGGTAGGGGTTAGGGTTAGAGTCAGGGTTAGGGTTGGGGTTAGGGTACGGCTTAGGGTACGGGTGAGGGTACGGGTGAGGGTACTGCGTAGGGTATTGTTTAGGGTTAGGATATGGCTTAGGATACGGGTTAGGGTACGGGTTAGGGTATGGCGTAGGGTATGGGTTAGGGTTAGGGTTAGGGTTAGGGTTAGGGTACGGCTTAGGATACCGGTTAGGGTACGGGTGAGGGTACGGCGTAGCGTATGGGTTAGGGTTAGGGTTAGGGTACGTCTTAGGCTACGGGTTAGGGTACGGGTGAGGGTACGGCGTAGGGTAAGGGTTAGGGTTAGTGTTAGGGTTAGGGTTAGTTTTAGGGTTAGGGATTGGTTTAGGGTACGGCTTAGGATTAGCGTACGTGTTAGGGTTAGGTTTTGGGTTAGGGTTAGGGTACGCGTTAGGGTTAGGGTATGGGTTAGGGTTAGGGTACACGTTAGGATTAGGGTATTTATTAAACCTATCCCACTCTCTAGATACCACTTAGCACGTAAAGGAATATTATTAGGGATCCAGCCATGGAGAAGATTTTAGTCACTAGGATAAGATAAAGAATAAACACATTATAAAAAAATCACATTAGGATTTTCTTTTTAACCTGTTCCTTAAAACACTAGTGCTTAGGAAATCTAATAGAGGCAAAAGCAATCAAGGGTAGTTTAGGGTTAGGGTTAGGGTTAGGGTTAGTGTTAGGGTTAGGGTACGGCTTAGGGTATGGGATAGGGTACGGGTGAGAGTACGGCGTAGGGTAGGGGTTAGGGTTAGGGTTAGGGTTATGGTTAGGGTATGGCTTAGGGTACGGGTGAGGGTACGGGTGAGGGTACGGGTGAGGGTACTGCGTAGGGTATTGGTTAGGGTTAGGGTACGGCTTAGGATACGTGTTAGGGTACGGGTTAGGGTACGGCGTAGAGTGTGGGTTAGGGTTAGGGTTAGTGTTAGTGTTAGGGTTAGGGTACGGCTTAGCGTATGGGATAGGGTACGGGTGAGGGTACGGCGTAGGGTAGGGGTTAGGGTTAGAGTTAGGGTTAGGGTTGGGGTTAGGGTAAGGCTTAGGGTACGGGTGAGGGTACTGCGTAGGGTATTGGTTAGGGTTAGGATATGGCTTAGGATACGGGTTAGGGTACGGGTTAGGGTATGGCGTAGTGTAGGGGTTAGGGTTAGGGTTAGGGTTAGGGTACGGCTTAGGGTACGGGTTAGGGTACGGGTGAGGTTATGGCGTAGGGTATAGTTTAGGGTTAGGGTTAGGGTTAGGGTATGGCTTAGGGTACGGGTTAGGGTACGGTTGAGGATACTGTGTAGGGTATTGGTTATGGTTAGGGTACGGCTTAGAATACGGGTTAGGGTACGGTTTAGGTTACGGCGTAGGGTATGGGTTAGGGTTAGGGTTCGGGTTAGGGTTAGGGTTAGGGTACGGCTTAGGGTACGGGTTAGGGTATGGGTGAGGGTTCGGCGTAGTGTATAGGTTAGGGTTAGGGTTAGGGTTAGGGTACGGCTTAGGTTATGGGATAGGGTACGGGTGAGGGTACGGCGTAGGGTAGGGGTTAGGGTTAGGTTTAGGGTTAGTGTTAGGTTTAGGGTACCGCTTAGGGTATGGGATAGGGTACGGCGTAGGGTAGTGGTTAGGGTTAGGGTTAGGGTTAGGGTACGGCTTAGGATACGGGTTAGGGTACGGGTGAGGGTGCGGCGTAGCGTATGGGTTAGGGTTAGGGTTAGGGTTAGGGTACGGCTTAGGTTATGGGATAGTGTACAGGTGAGGGTATGGCATAGGGTATGGGTTAGGGTTAGGGTTAGGGTTAGGGTTAGGGTACGGCTTAGGGTACGGGTGAGGGTATGGGTGAGGATACTGCGTAGGGTATTGGTTAGGGTTACGGTACGTCTTAGGATACGGGTTAGGGTACGGGTGAGTGTACGGCGTAGGTTATGGGTTAGGGTTAGGGTTAGTGTTACTGTTAGGGTTAGGGTACGGCTTAGCGTATGGGATAGGGTACGGGTGAGGGTACGGCATAGGGTAGGGGTTAGGGTTAGGGTTAGGGTATGGCTTAGGTTACGGGTGAGGGTACGGGTGAGGGTACTGCGTAGGGTATTGGTTAGGGTTAGGGTACGGCTTAGGATACGTGTTAGGGTACGGGTTAGGGTACGGCGTAGAGTGTGGGTTAGGGTTAGGGTTAGTGTTAGGGTTAGGGTTACGGTACGTCTTAGGGTACGTGTTAGGGTACGGGTGAGGGTACGGCGTAGGTTATGGGTTAGGGTTAGGGTTAGTGTTAGGGTTATGGTACGGCTTAGGTTATGGGATAGGGTACAGGTGAGGGTATGGCATAGGGTAGGGGTTAGGGTTAGGGTTAGGGTTAGGGTTAGGGTTAGGGTACGGCTTAGGGTACGGGTGAGGGTATGGGTGAGGATACTGCGTAGGGTATTGGTTAGGGTTAGGGTACGTCTTAGGATACGGGTTAGGGTACGTGTTAGGGTATGGCGTACGGTATGTGTTAGGGTTAGGGTTAGGGTTAGGGTTAGGGTTAGGGTTAGGGTTAGGGTACGGCTTAGGGTACGGGTTAGGGTACGGGTGAGGTTACGGCGTAGGGTATAGTTTAGGGTTAGGGTTAGGGTTAGGGTACGGCTTAGGATACGGGTTAGGGTACGGGTGAGGGTATGGCGTAGCGTATGGTTTAGGGTTAGGGTTAGGGTTAGGGTACGGCTTAGGGTACGGGTTAGGGTACGGGTGAGGGTATGGTGTAGTGTATAGGTTAGGGTTAGGGTTAGGGTTAGGGTATGGCTTAGGGTACGTGTGAGGGTACGGGTGAGGGTACTGTGTAGGGTATTGGTTATGGTTAGGGTACGGCTTAGAATACGGGTTAGGGTACGGGTTAGGGTACGGCGTAGGGTATAGTTTAGGGTTAGGGTTAGGGTTAGCGTACGGCTTAGGATACGGGTTAGGGTACGGGTGAGGGTACGGCGTAGTGTATAGGTTAGGGTTAGGGTTAGGGTTAGGGTACGGCTTAGGGTAAGGGTTAGGGTACGGGTGAGGGTATGGCGTAGTGTATAGGTTAGGGTTAGGGTTAGGGTTAGGGTACGGCTTAGGGTATGGGATAGGGTACGGGTGAGGGTACGGCGTAGGGTAGGGGTTAGGTTTAGGGTTAGGGTTAGGGTTAGGGTTAGGGTACGGCTTAGGGCATGGGATAGGTTACGGGTGAGGGTACGGCGTAGGGTAGGGGTTAGGGTTAGGTTTAGGGTTAGTGTTAGGTTTAGGGTACCGCTTAGGGTATGGGATAGGGTACGGCGTAGGGTAGCGGTTAGGGTTAGGGTTAGGGTACGGCTTAGGATACGGTTTAGGGTACGGGTGAGGGTACGGCGTAGGTTATGGGTTAGGGTTAGGGTTAGGGTTAGGGTTAGGGTTAGGGTTAGTTTTAGGGTTAGGGATTGGTTTAGGGTACGGGTTAGGATTAGCATACTTGTTCGGGTTAGGGTTTTGGTTAGGGTTAGGGTACGCGTTAGGGTTAGGGTATGGGTTAGGTTTAGGGTACACGTTAGGATTAGGGTATTTATTAAACCTATCCCGCTCTCTAGATACCACTTAGCACGTAAAGGAATATTATTTGGAGTTCAGCCATGGAGAAAATTTTAGTCACTAGGATAAGATAAAGAATAAACACATTATAAAAAAATCACATAAGGTTTTCTTTTTAACCTGTTCCTTAAAACACTAGTGTTTAGGAAATCTAATGGAGGCAAAAGCAGTAAAGGGTAGTTTAGGGTTAGGGTTAGGGTTAGGGTTAGGGTAAGGCTTTGGGTACGGGTTAGGGTACGGGTGAGGGTACAGCGTAGGGTAGGGGTTAGGGTTAGGTTTAGGGTTAGGGTACGGCTTAGGATACGGGTTAGGGTATGGTTGAGGGTACGGCGTAGCGTATGGGTTAGGGTTAGGGTTAGGGTTAGGGTTAGTTTTAGGGTTAGGGATTGGTTTAGGGTACGGGTTAGGATTAGCGTACGTGTTAGGGTTAGGGTTTGGGTTAGGGTTAGGGTACGTGTTAGGGTTAGGGTATGGGTTAGGGTTAGGGTACACGTTATGATTAGGGTATTTATTAAACCTATCCCACTCTCTGGATACCACTTAGCACGTAAAGGAATATTATTTGGGGTCCAGCCATGGAGAAGATTTTAGTCACTAGGATAAGATAAAGAATAAACACATTATAAAAAAATCACATTAGGATTTTCTTTTTAACCTGTTCTTTAAAACACTAGTGTTTAGGAAATCTAAAGGAGGCAAAAGCAGTAAAGGGTAGTTTAGGGTTAGGGTTAGGGTTAGGGTTAGGGTAGGGCTTAGGATACGGGTGAGGGTACTGGTGAGGGTACTGCGTAGGTTATTGGTTAGGGTTAGGGTACGGCTTAGGATACGGGTTAGGATATGGGTTAGGTTACGGCGTTGGGTATGGGTGAGGGTTAGGGTTAGGGTTAGGGTAAGGCTTTGGGTACGGGTTAGGGTACGGGTGAGGGTACGGCGTAGGGTAGAGGTTAGGGTTAGGTTTAGGGTTAGGGTACGGCTTAGGATACGGGTTAGGGTATGGGTGAGGGTACGGCGTAGCGTATGGGTTAGGGTTAGGGTTAGGGTTAGGGTTAGTTTTAGGGTTAGGGATTGGTTTAGGGTACGGGTTAGGATTAGTGTAAGTGTTAGGGTTAGGGTTTGGGTTAGGGTTAGGGTACGCAATAGGGTTAGGGTGTGGGTTAGGGTTAGGGTACACGTTAGGATTAGGGTATTTATTAAACCTATCCCACTCTCTAGATACCATTTAGCACGTAAAGGAATATTATTTAGGGTCCAGCCATGGAGAAGATTTTCGTTACTAGGATAAGATAAAGAATAAACACATTATAAAAAAATCACATTAGGATTTTCTTTTTAACCTGTTCCTTAAAACACTAGTGCTTAGGAAATCTAATGGAGGCAAAAGCAGTCAAGGGTAGTTTAGGGTTAGGGTTAGGGTTAGGGTTAGTGTTAGGGTTAGGGTACGGCTTAGGGTATGGGATAGGGTACGGGTGAGGGTACGGCGTAGGGTAGGGGTTAGGGTTAGGGTTAGTGTTAGGGTTAGGGTTAGGGTATGGCTTAGGGTACGGGTGAGGGTACTGTGTAGGTCATTGGTTAGGGTTAGGTTAAGGCTTAGGATACAGGTTATTGTATGGGTTAGGGTACGGTGCAGGGTATGGGTAAGGGTTAGGGTTAGGGTTAGGGTTAGAGTTAGGGTACGGCTTAGGGTACGGGTTAGGGTACGGGTGAGGGTACGGCGTAGTGTATAGGTTAGGGTTAGGGTTAGGGTACGGCTTAGGGTACGGGTTAGGTTACGGGTGAGGGTACGGCGTAGGGTATGGGTTAGGGTTAGGGTTAGGGTTAGTGTTAGTGTTAGGGTTAGGGTACGGCTTAGCGTATGGGATAGGGTACGGGTGAGGGTACGGCGTAGGGTAGGGGTTAGGATTAGAGTTAGGGTTAGGGTTGGGGTTAGGGTACGGCTTAGGGTACGGGTGAGGGTACGGGTGAGGGTACTGCGTAGTGTATGGGTTAGGGTTAGTGTTAGGGTACGTCTTAGGGTACGGGTTAGGGTACGGGTGAGGGTACGGTGTAGGGTAAGGGTTAGGGTTAGGGTTAGGGTTAGGGTTAGTTTTAGGGTTAGGGTTTGGTTTAGGGTACGGGTTAGGATTAGCGTACGTGTTAGGGTTAGCTTTTGGGTTAGGGTTAGGGTACGCGTTAGGGTTAGGGTATGGGTTAGGGTTAGGGTACACGTTAGGATTAGGGTATTTATTAAACCTATCCCACTCTCTAGATACCACTTAGCACGTAACGAATATTATTAGGGATACAGCCATGGAGAAGATTTTAGTCACTAGGATAAGATAAAGAATAAACACATTATAAAAAAATCACATTAGTATTTTCTTTTTAACCTGTTCCTTAAAACACTAGTGCTTAGGAAATCTTATAGAGGCAAAAGCAATCAAGGGTAGTTTAGGGTTAGGGTTAGGGTTAGGGTTAGTGTTAGGTTTAGGGTACGGCTTAGGGTATGGGATAGGGTACGGGTGAGGGTACGGCGTAGGGTAGGGGTTAGGGTCAGGGTTAGGGTTAGGGTACGGCTTAGGGTACGGGTGAGGGTACTGTTTAGGGTATTCGTTATGGTTAGGGTACGGCTTAGAATACGGGTTAGGGTACGGTTTAGGGTACGGCGTAGGGTATGGGTTAGGGTTAGGGTTAGGGTTAGGGTTAGGGTTAGGGTACGGCTTAGGGTACGGGTTAGGGTACGGGTGAGGGTACGGCGTAGGTTATGGGTTAGGGTTAGGGTTAGGGTTAGGGTTAGTTTTAGGGTTAGGGATTGGTTTAGGGTAAGGTTTAGGATTAGCATACTTGTTCGGGTTAGGGTTTTGGTTAGGGTTAGGGTACGCGTTAGGGTTAGGGTATGGGTTAGGTTTAGGGTACACGTTAGGATTAGGGTATTTATTAAACCTATCCCACTCTCTAGATACCACTTAGCACGTAAAGGAATATTATTTAGGGTCCAGCCATGGAGAAGATTTTCGTCACTAGGATAAGATAAAGAATAAACACATTATAAAAAAATCACATAAGGTTTTCTTTTTAACCTGTTCCTTAAAACACTCGTGCTTAGGAATTCTAATGGAGGCAAAAGCAGTCAAGAGTAGTTTAGGGTTAGGGTTAGGGTTAGGGTTAGTGTTAGGGTTAGGGTACGGCTTAGGGTATGGGATAGGGTATGGGTGAGGGTACGGCATAGGGTAGGGTTTAGGATTAGGGTTAGTGTTAGGGTTAGGGTTAGAGTATGGCTTAGGGTACGGGTGAGGGTACTGTGTAGGTCATTGGTTAGGGTTAGGTTAAGGCTTAGGATACAGGTTATTGTATGGGTTAGGGTACGGCGCAGGGTATGGGTAAGGGTTAGGGTTAGGGTTAGGGTTAGAGTTAGGGTACGGCTTAGGGTACGGGTTAGGGTACGGGTGAGGGTACGGCATAGTGTATAGGTTAGGGTTAGGGTTAGGGTACGGCTTAGGGTACGGGTTAGGTTATGGGTGAGTGTACGGCATAGGGTATGGTTTAGGGTTAGGGTTAGGGTTAGGGTTAGTGTTAGTGTTAGGGTTAGGGTACGGCTTAGCGTATGGGATAGGGTACGGGTGAGGGTACGGCGTAGGGTAGGGGTTAGGGTTAGAGTTAGGGTTAGGGTTGGGGTTAGGGTACGGCTTAGGGTACGGGTGAGGGTACGGGTGAGGGTACTGCGTAGGGTTTTGGTTAGGTTTAGGATACGGCTTAGGATACGGGTTAGGGTACGGGTTAAGGTATGGCGTAGGGTATGGGTTAGGGTTAGGGTTAGGGTTAGTGTTAGGGTTAGGGTTAGGGTTAGGGTACGGCTTAGGATACGGGTTAGGGTACGGGTGAAGGGACGGCGTAGCGTATGGTTTACGGTTAGGGTTAGGGTTAGGGTTAGGGTACGGCTTAGGTTATGGAATAGGGTACAGGTGAGGGTATGGCATAGGGTATGGGTTAGGGTTAGGGTTAGGGTGAGGGTTAGGGTACGGCTTAGGGTACGGGTGAGGGTATGGGTAAGGATACAGCGTAGGGTATTGGTTAGGGTTACGGTACGTCTTAGGATACGGGTTAGGGTACGGGTGAGGGTATGGCGTAGGTTATGGGTTAGGGTTAGGGTTAGTGTTACTGTTAGGGTTAGGGTACGGCTTAGCGTATGGGATAGGGTACGGGTGAGGGTACGGCGTAGGGTAGGGGTTAGGGTTAGGGTTAGGGTTAGGGTTAGGGTATGGCTTAGGGTTAGGGTGAGGGTACGGGTGAGGGTACTGCGTAGGGTATTGGTTAGGGTTAGGGTACAGCTTAGGATACGTGTTAGGGTACGGGTTAGGTTACGGCGTAGAGTGTGGGTTAGGGTTAGGGTTAGTGTTAGGGTTAGGGTTACGGTACGTCTTAGGGTACGTGTTAGGGTACGGGTGAGGGTACGGCGTAGGTTATGGGTTAGGGTTAGGGTTAGGGTTAGGGTTAGGGTACGGCTTAGGATACGGGTTAGGGTACGGGTGAGGGTACGGCGTAGCGTATGGTTTAGGGTTAGGGTTAGGGTTAGGGTACGGCTTAGGGTACGGGTTAGGGTACGGGTGAGGGTATGGTGTAGTGTATAGGTTAGGGTTAGGGTTAGGGTTAGGGTATGGCTTAGGGTACGGGTGAGGGTACGGGTGAGGGTACTGTGTAGGGTATTGGTTATGGTTAGGGTACGGCTTAGAATACGGGTTAGGGTACGGGTTAGGGTACGGCGTAGGGTATAGTTTAGGGTTAGGGTTAGGGTTAGGGTACGGCTTAGGATACGGGTTAGGGTACGGGTGAGGGTACGGCGTAGTGTATAGGTTAGGGTTAGGGTTAGGGTTAGGGTACGGCTTAGGGTAAGGGATAGGGTACGGGTGAGGGTACGGCGTAGGGTAGGGGTTAGGTTTAGGGTTAGGGTTAGTGTTAGGGTTAGGGTACGGCTTAGGGTATGGGATAGGTTAAGGGTGAGGGTACGGCGTAGGGTAGGGGTTAGGGTTAGGTTTAGGGTTAGTGTTAGGTTTAGGGTACCGCTTAGGGTATGGGATAGGGTACGGCGTAGGGTAGCGGTTAGGGTTAGGGTTAGGGTTAGGGTTAGGGTACGGCTTAGGATACGGTTTAGGGTACGGGTGAGAGTACGGCGTAGGTTATGGGTTAGGGTTAGGGTTAGGGTTAGGGTTAGGGTTAGTTTTAGGGTTAGGGATTGGTTTAGGGTACGGGTTAGGATTAGCATACTTGTTCGGGTTAGGGTTTTGGTTAGGGTTAGGGTACGCGTTAGGGTTAGGGTATGGGTTAGGTTTAGGGTACACGTTAGGCTTAGGGTATTTATTAAACCTATCCCACTCTCTAGATACCACTTAGCACGTAAAGGAATATTATTTGGGGTTCAGCCATGGAGAAAATTTTAGTCACTAGGATAAGATAAAGAATAAACACATTATAAAAAAATCACATAAGGTTTTCTTTTTAACCTGTTCCTTAAAACACTAGTGTTTAGGAAATCTAATGGAGGCAAAAGCAGTAAAGGGTAGTTTAGGGTTAGGGTTAGGGTTAGGGTTAGGGTAGGGCTTAGGATACGGGTGAGGTTACTGGTGAGGGTACTGCGTAGGTTATTGGTTAGGGTTAGGGTACGGCTTAGGATACGGGTTAGGATATGGGTTAGGTTACGGCGTTGGGTATGGGTGAGGGTTAGGGTTAGGGTTAGGGTAAGGCTTTGGGTACGGGTTAGGGTACGGGTGAGGGTACGGCGTAGGGTAGGGGTTAGGGTTAGGTTTAGGGTTAGGGTACGGCTTAGGATACGGGTTAGGGTATGGGTGAGGGTACGGCGTAGCGTATGGGTTAGGGTTAGGGTTAGGGTTAGGGTTAGTTTTAGGGTTAGGGATTGGTTTAGGGTACGGGTTAGGATTAGCGTACGTGTTAGGGTTAGGGTTTGGGTTAGGGTTAGGGTACGCGTTAGGGTTAGGGTATGGGTTAGGGTTAGGGTACGCGTTAGGATTAGGGTATTTATTAAACCTATCCCACTCTCTAGATACCACTTAGCACGTAAAGGAATATTATTTAGGGTCCAGCCATGGAGAAGATTTTAGTCACTAGGATAAGATAAAGAATAAACACATTATAAAAAAATCACATTAGGATTTTCTTTTTAACCTGTTCCTTAAAACACTAGTGCTTAGGAAATCTAATGGAGGCAAAAGCAGTCAAGGGTAGTTTAGGGTTAGGGTTAGGGTTAGGGTTAGTGTTAGGGTTAGGGTACGGCTTAGGGTATGGGATAGGGTATGGGTGAGGGTACGGCATAGGGTAGGGTTTAGGGTTAGGGTTAGTGTTAGGGTTAGGGTTAGGGTATGGCTTAGGGTACGGGTGAGGGTACTGTGTAGGTCATTGGTTAGGGTTAGGTTAAGGCTTAGGATACAGGTTATTGTATGGGTTAGGGTACGGCGCAGGGTATAGGTAAGGGTTAGGGTTAGGGTTAGGGTTAGAGTTAGGGTACGGCTTAGGGTACGGGTTAGGGTACGGGTGAGGGTACGGCGTAGTGTATACGTTAGGGTTAGGGTTAGGGTACGGCTTAGGGTACGGGTTAGGTTACGGGTGAGGGTACGGCGTAGGGTATGGGTTAGGGTTAGGGTTAGGGTTAGTGTTAGTGTTAGGGTTAGGGTACGGCTTAGCGTATGGGATAGGGTAAGGGTGAGGGTACGGGTGAGGGTACGGGTGAGGGTACTGCGTAGGGTATTGGTTAGGGTTAGGATATGGCTTAGGATACGGGTTAGGGTACGGGTTAGGGTATGGCGTAGGGTATGGGTTAGGGTTAGGGTTAGGGTACGTCTTAGAGTACGGGTTAGGGTACGGGTGAGGGTACGGCGTAGGGTAAGGGTTAAGGTTAGGGTTAGGGTTAGGGTTAGTTTTAGGGTTAGCGATTGGTTTAGGGTACGGGTTAGGGTTAGGGTTAGGGTTAGGGTTAGGGTTAGGGTTAGGGTTAGGGTATGGGGTAGGGTTAGGGTACACGTTAGGATTAGGGTATTTATTAATCCTATCCCACTCTCTAGATACCACTTAGCACGTAAAGGAATATTATTAGGGATCCAGCCATGGAGAAGATTTTAGTCACTAGGATAAGATAAAGAATAAACACATTATAAAAAAATCACATTAGGATTTTCTTTTTAACCTGTTCCTTAAAACACTAGTGCTTAGGAAATCTAATAGAGGCAAAAGCAATCAAGGGTAGTTTAGGGTTAGGGTTAGGGTTAGGGTTAGTGTTAGGGTTAGGGTATGGCTTAGGGTACGGGTGAGGGTACGGGTGAGGGTACTGGGTAGGGTATTGGTTAGGGTTAGGGTACGGCTTAGGATACGTGTTAGGGTACGGGTTAGGGTACGGCGTAGAGTGTGGGTTAGGGTTAGGGTTAGTGTTAGGGTTAGGGTTACCGTACGTCTTAGGGTACGTGTTAGGGTACGGGTGAGGGTACGGCGTAGGTTATGGGTTAGGGTTAGGGTTAGGGTACGTCTTAGGATACGGGTTAGGGTATGGGTGAGGGTACGGCGTAGGTTATGGGTTACGGTTATGGTTAGTGTTAGGGTTATGGTACGGCTTAGGTTATGGGATAGGGTACAGGTGAGGGTATGGCATAGGGTAGGGGTTAGGGTTAGGTTTAGGGTTAGGGTTAGGGTTAGGGTACGCCTTAGGGTACGGGTGGGGGTATGGGTGAGGATACTGCGTAGGGTATTGGTTAGGGTTAGGGTACGGCTTAGGATACGGGTTAGGGTACGTGTTAGGGTATGGCGTACGCTATGGGTTAGGGTTAGGGTTAGGGTTAGGGTTAGGGTTAGGGTACGGCTTAGGGTACGGGTTAGGGTACGGGTGAGGTTACGGCGTAGGGTATAGTTTAGGGTTAGGGTTAGGGTTAGGGTACGGCTTAGGGTACGGGTTAGGGTACGGGTGAGGGTATGGCGTAGTGTATAGGTTAGGGTTAGGGTTAGGGTATGGCTTAGGGTACGGGTGAGGGTACGGGTGAGGGTACTGTGTAGGGTGTTGGTTATGGTTAGGGTACGGCTTAAGGTAAGGGTTAGGGTACGGGTGAGGGTATGGCGTAGTGTATAGGTTAGGGTTAGGGTTAGGGTTAGGGTACGGCTTAGGGTATGGGATAGGGTACGGGTGAGGGTACGGCGTAGGGTAGGGGTTAGGTTTAGGGTTAGGGTTAGTGTTAGGGTTAGGGTACGGCTTAGGGTATGGGATAGGTTACGGGTGAGTTTACGGCGTAGGGTAGGGGTTAGGGTTAGGTTTAGGGTTAGTGTTAGGTTTAGGGTACCGCTTAGGGTATGGGATAGGGTACGGCGTAGGGTAGCGGTTAGGGTTAGGGTTAGGGTTAGGGTTAGGGTACGGCTTAGGATACGGTTTAGGGTACGGGTGAGGGTACGGCGTAGGTTATGGGTTAGGGTTAGGGTTAGGGTTAGGGTTAGGGTTAGGGTTAGTTTTAGGGTTAGGGATTGGTTTAGGGTACGGGTTAGGATTAGCATACTTGTTCGGGTTAGGGTTTTGGTTAGGGTTAGGGTACGCGTTAGGGTTAGGGTATGGGTTAGGTTTAGGGTACACGTTAGGCTTAGGGTATTTATTAAACCTATCCCACTCTCTAGATAACACTTAGCACGTAAAGGAATATTATTTGGGGTTCAGCCATGGAGAAAATTTTAGTCACTAGGATAAGATAAAGAATAAACACATTATAAAAAAATCACATAAGGTTTTCTTTTTAACCTGTTCCTTAAAACACTAGTGTTTAGGAAATCTAATGGAGGCAAAAGCAGTAAAGGGTAGTTTAGGGTTAGGGTTAGGGTTAGGGTTAGGGTAGGGCTTAGGATACGGGTGAGGTTACTGGTGAGGGTACTGCGTAGGTTATTGGTTAGGGTTAGGGTACGGCTTAGGATACGGGTTAGGATATGGGTTAGGTTACGGCGTTGGGTATGGGTGAGGGTTAGGGTTACGGTTAGGGTAAGGCTTTGGGTACGGGTTAGGGTACGGGTGAGGGTACGGCGTAGGGTAGGGGTTAGGGTTAGGTTTAGGGTTAGGGTACGGCTTAGGATACGGGTTAGGGTATGGGTGAGGGTACGGCGTAGCGTATGGGTTAGGGTTAGGGTTAGGGTTAGGGTTAGTTTTAGGGTTAGGGATTGGTTTAGGGTACGGGTTAGGATTAGCGTACGTGTTAGGGTTAGGGTTTGGGTTAGGGTTAGGGTACGCGTTAGGGTTAGGGTATGGGTTAGGGTTAGGGTACGCGTTAGGATTAGGGTATTTATTAAACCTATCCCACTCTCTAGATACCACTTAGCACGTAAAGGAATATTATTTAGGGTCCAGCCATGGAGAAGATTTTAGTCACTAGGATAAGATAAAGAATAAACACATTATAAAAAAATAACATTAGGATTTTCTTTTTAACCTGTTCCTTAAAACACTAGTGCTTAGGAAATCTAATGGAGGCAAAAGCAGTCAAGGGTAGTTTAGGGTTAGGGTTAGGGTTAGGGTTAGTGTTAGGGTTAGGGTACGGCTTAGGGTATGGGATAGGGTATGGGTGAGGGTACGGCATAGGGTAGGGTTTAGGGTTAGGGTTAGTGTTAGGGTTAGGGTTAGGGTATGGCTTAGGGTTCGGGTGAGGGTACTGTGTAGGTCATTGGTTAGGGTTAGGTTAAGGCTTAGGATACAGGTTATTGTATGGGTTAGGGTACGGCGCAGGGTATAGGTAAGGGTTAGGTTTAGGGTTAGGGTTAGAGTTAGGGTACGGCTTAGGGTACGGGTTAGGGTACGGGTGAGGGTACGGCGTAGTGTATACGTTAGGGTTAGGGTTAGGGTACGGCTTAGGGTACGGATTAGTTTACGGGTGAGGGTACGGCGTAGGGTATGGGTTAGGGTTAGGGTTAGGGTTAGTGTTAGTGTGAGGCTTAGGGTACGGCTTAGCGTATGGGATAGGGTACGGGTGAGGGTACGGCGTAGGGTATTGGTTAGGGTTAGGATATGGCTTAGGATACGGGTTAGGGTACGGGTTAGGGTATGGCGTAGGGTATGGGTTAGGGTTAGGGTTAGGGTACGTCTTAGAGTACGGGTTAGGGTACGGGTGAGGGTACGGCGTAGGGTAAGGGTTAAGGTTAGGGTTAGGGTTAGGGTTAGTTTTAGGGTTAGCGATTGGTTTAGGGTACGGGTTAGGGTTAGGGTTAGGGTTAGGGTTAGGGTTAGGGTTAGGGTTAGGGTTAGGGTATGGGGTAGGGTTAGGGTACACGTTAGGATTAGGGTATTTATTAATCCTATCCCACTCTCTAGATACCACTTAGCACGTAAAGGAATATTATTAGGGATCCAGCCATGGAGAGTATTTTAGTCACTAGGATAAGATAAAGAATAAACACATTATAAAAAAATCACATTAGGATTTTCTTTTTAACCTGTTCCTTAAAACACTAGTGCTTAGGAAATCTAATAGAGGCAAAAGCAATCAAGGGTAGTTTAGGGTTAGGGTTAGGGTTAGGGTTAGTGTTAGGGTTAGGGTATGGCTTAGGGTACGGGTGAGGGTACGGGTGAGGGTACTGGGTAGGGTATTGGTTAGGGTTAGGGTACGGCTTAGGATACGTGTTAGGGTACGGGTTAGGGTACGGCGTAGAGTGTGGGTTAGGGTTAGGGTTAGTGTTAGGGTTAGGGTTACCGTACGTCTTAGGGTACGTGTTAGGGTACGGGTGAGGGTACGGCGTAGGTTATGGGTTAGGGTTAGGGTTAGGGTACGTCTTAGGATACGGGTTAGGGTATGGGTGAGGGTACGGCGTAGGTTATGGGTTAGGGTTATGGTTAGTGTTAGGGTTATGGTACGGCTTAGGTTATGGGATAGGGTACAGGTGAGGGTATGGCATAGGGTAGGGGTTAGGGTTAGGTTTAGGGTTAGGGTTAGGGTTAGGGTACGCCTTAGGGTACGGGTGAGGGTATGGGTGAGGATACTGCGTAGGGTATTGGTTAGGGTTAGGGTACGGCTTAGGATACGGGTTAGGGTACGTGTTAGGGTATGGCGTACGCTATGGTTTAGGGTTAGGGTTAGGGTTAGGGTTAGGGTTAGGGTACGGCTTAGGGTACGGGTTAGGGTACGGGTGAGGTTACGGCGTAGGGTATAGTTTAGGGTTAGGGTTAGGGTTAGGGTACGGCTTAGGGTACGGGTTAGGGTACGGGTGAGGGTATGGCGTAGTGTATAGGTTAGGGTTAGGGTTAGGGTATGGCTTAGGGTACGGGTGAGGGTACGGGTGAGGGTACTGTGTAGGGTGTTGGTTATGGTTAGGGTACGGCTTAGGGTAAGGGTTAGGGTACGGGTGAGGGTATGGCGTAGTGTATAGGTTAGGGTTAGGGTTAGGGTTAGGGTACGGCTTAGGGTATGGGATAGGGTACGGGTGAGGGTACGGCGTAGGGTAGGGGTTAGGTTTAGGGTTAGGGTTAGTGTTAGGGTTAGGGTACGGCTTAGGGTATGGGATAGGTTACGGGTGAGTTTACGGCGTAGGGTAGGGGTTAGGGTTAGGTTTAGGGTTAGTGTTAGGTTTAGGGTACCGCTTAGGGTATGGGATAGGGTACGGCGTAGGGTAGCGGTTAGGGTTAGGGTTAGGGTTAGGGTTAGGGTACGGCTTAGGATACGGTTTAGGGTACGGGTGAGGGTACGGCGTAGGTTATGGGTTAGGGTTAGGGTTAGGGTTAGGGTTAGGGTTAGGGTTAGTTTTAGGGTTAGGGATTGGTTTAGGGTACGGGTTAGGATTAGCATACTTGTTCGGGTTAGGGTTTTGGTTAGGGTTAGGGTACGCGTTAGGGTTAGGGTATGGGTTAGGTTTAGGGTACACGTTAGGATTAGGGTATTTATTAAACCTATCCCACTCTCTAGATACCACTTAGCACGTAAAGGAATATTATTTGGAATTCAGCCATGGAGAAAATTTTAGTCACTAGGATAAGATAAGGAATAAACATATTATAAAAAAATCACATAAGGTTTTCTTTTTAACCTGTTCCTTAAAACACTAGTGTTTAGGAAATCTAATGGAGGCAAAAGCAGTAAAGGGTAGTTTAGGGTTAGGGTTAGGGTTAGGGTTAGGGTAGGGCTTAGGATACGGGTGAGGTTACTGGTGAGGGTACTGCGTAGGTTATTGGTTAGGGTTAGGGTACGGCTTAGGATACGGGTTAGGATATGGGTTAGGTTACGGCGTTGGGTATGGGTGAGGGTTAGGGTTAGGGTTAGGGTAAGGCTTTTGGTACGGGTTAGGGTACGGGTGAGGGTACGGCGTAGGGTAGGGGTTAGGGTTAGGTTTAGGGTTAGGGTACGGCTTAGGATACGGGTTAGGGTATGGGTGAGGGTACGGCGTAGCGTATGGGTTAGGGTTAGGGTTAGGGTTAGGGTTAGTTTTAGGGTTAGGGATTGGTTTAGGGTACGGGTTAGGATTAGCGTACGTGTTAGGGTTAGGGTTTAGGTTAGGGTTAGGGTACGCGTTAGGGTTAGGGTATGGGTTAGGGTTAGGGTACGCGTTAGGATTAGGGTATTTATTAAACCTATCCCACTCTCTAGATACCACTTAGCACGTAAAGGAATATTATTTAGGGTCCAGCCATGGAGAAGATTTTAGTCACTAGGATAAGATAAAGAATAAACACATTATAAAAAAATCACATTAGGATTTTCTTTTTAACCTGTTCCTTAAAACACTAGTGCTTAGGAAATCTAATGGAGGCAAAAGCAGTCAAGGGTAGTTTAGGGTTAGGGTTAGGGTTAGGGTTAGTGTTAGGGTTAGGGTACGGCTTAGGGTATGGGATAGGGTATGGGTGAGGGTACGGCATAGGGTAGGGTTTAGGGTTAGGGTTAGTGTTAGGGTTAGGGTTAGGGTATGGCTTAGGGTACGGGTGAGGGTACTGTGTAGGTCATTGGTTAGGGTTAGGTTAAGGCTTAGGATACAGGTTATTGTATGGGTTAGGGTACGGCGCAGGGTATGGGTAAGGGTTAGGGTTAGGGTTAGGGTTAGAGTTAGGGTACGGCTTAGGGTACGGGTTAGGGTACGGGTGAGGGTACGGCGTAGTGTATAGGTTAGGGTTAGGGTTAGGGTACGGCTTAGGGTACGGGTTAGGTTACGGGTGAGGGTACGGCGTAGGGTATGGGTTAGGGTTAGGGTTAGGGTTAGTGTTAGTGTTAGGGTTAGGGTACGGCTTAGCGTATGGGATAGGGTACGGGTTAGGGTACGGCGTAGGGTAGGGGTTAGGGTTAGAGTCAGGGTTAGGGTTGGGGTTAGGGTACGGCTTAGGGTACGGGTGAGGGTACTGCGTAGGTTATTGGTTAGGGTTAGGATATGGCTTAGGATACGGGTTAGGGTACGGGTTAGGGTATGGCGTAGGGTATGGGTTAGGGTTAGGGTTAGGGTACGTCTTAGAGTACGGGTTAGGGTACGGGTGAGGGTACGGCGTAGGGTAAGGGTTAAGGTTAGGGTTAGGGTTAGGGTTAGTTTTAGGGTTAGCGATTGGTTTAGGGTACGGGTTAGGATTAGCGTACGTGTTAGGGTTAGGTTTTGGGTTAGGGTTAGGGTACGCGTTAGGGTTAGGGTATGGGGTAGGGTTAGGGTACACGTTAGGATTAGGGTATTTATTAATCCTATCCCACTCTCTAGATACCACTTAGCACGTAAAGGAATATTATTAGGGATCCAGCCATGGAGAAGATTTTAGTCACTAGGATAAGATAAAGAATAAACACATTATAAAAAAATCACATTAGGATTTTCTTTTTAACCTGTTCCTTAAAACACTAGTGCTTAGGAAATCTAATAGAGGCAAAAGCAATCAAGGGTAGTTTAGGGTTAGGGTTAGGGTTAGGGTTAGTGTTAGGGTTAGGGTATGGCTTAGGGTACGGGTGAGGGTACGGGTGAGGGTACTGGGTAGGGTATTGGTTAGGGTTAGGGTACGGCTTAGGATACGTGTTAGGGTACGGGTTAGGGTACGGCGTAGAGTGTGGGTTAGGGTTAGGGTTAGTGTTAGGGTTAGGGTTACCGTACGTCTTAGGGTACGTGTTAGGGTACGGGTGAGGGTACGGCGTAGGTTATGGGTTAGGGTTAGGGTTAGGGTACGTCTTAGGATACGGGTTAGGGTATGGGTGAGGGTACGGCGTAGGTTATGGGTTAGGGTTATGGTTAGTGTTAGGGTTATGGTACGGCTTAGGTTATGGGATAGGGTACAGGTGAGGGTATGGCATAGGGTAGGGGTTAGGGTTAGGTTTAGGGTTAGGGTACGCCTTAGGGTACGGGTGAGGGTATGGGTGAGGATACTGCGTGGGGTATTGGTTAGGGTTAGGGTACGGCTTAGGATACGGGTTAGGGTACGTGTTAGGGTATGTCGTACGCTATGGGTTAGGGTTAGGGTTAGGGTTAGGGTTAGGGTTAGGGTACGGCTTAGGGTACGGGTTAGGGTACGGGTGAGGTTACGGCGTAGGGTATAGTTTAGGGTTAGGGTTAGGGTTAGGGTACGGCTTAGGGTACGGGTTAGGGTACGGGTGAGGGTATGGCGTAGTGTATAGGTTAGTGTTAGGGTTAGGGTATGGCTTAGGGTACGGGTGAGGGTACGGGTGAGGGTACTGTGTAGGGTGTTGGTTATGGTTAGGGTACGGCTTAGAATACGGGTTAGGGTACGGTTTAGGGTACGGCGTAGGGTATGGGTTAGGGTTAGGGTTAGGGTTAGGGTTAGGGTTAGGGTACGGCTTAGGGTACGGGTTAGGGTACGGGTGAGGGTACGGCGTAGTGTATAGGTTAGGGTTAGGGTTAGGGTTAGGGTACGGCTTAGGGTACGGGTTAGGGTACGGGTGAGGGTACGGCGTAGTGTATGGGTTAGGGTTAGGGTTAGGGTTAGGGTTAGTTTTAGGGTTAGGGATTGGTTTAGGGTACGGGTTAGGATTAGCGTACGTGTTAGGGTTAGGGTTTGGGTTAGGGTTAGGGTACGTGTTAGGGTTAGGGTATGGGTTAGGGTTAGGGTACACGTTATGATTAGGGTATTTATTAAACCTATCCCACTCTCTAGATACCACTTAGCACGTAAAGGAATATTATTTGGGGTCGAGCCATGGAGAAGATTTTAGTCACTAGGATCAGATAAAGAATAAACACATTATAAAAAAATCACATTAGGATTTTCTTTTTAACCTGTTCTTTAAAACACTAGTGTTTAGGAAATCTAAAGGAGGCAAAAGCAGTAAAGGGTAGTTTAGGGTTAGGGTTAGGGTTAGGGTTAGGGTAGGGCTTAGGATACGGGTGAGGGTACTGGTGAGGGTACTGCGTAGGTTATTGGTTAGGGTTAGGGTACGGCTTAGGATACGGGTTAGGATATGGGTTAGGTTACGGCGTTGGGTATGGGTGAAGGTTAGGGTTAGGGTTAGGGTAAGGCTTTGGGTACAGGTTAGGGTACGGGTGAGGGTACGGCGTAGGGTAGAGGTTAGGGTTAGGTTTAGGGTTAGGGTACGGCTTAGGATACGGGTTAGGGTATGGGTGAGGGTACGGCGTAGCGTATGGGTTAGGGTTAGGGTTAGGGTTAGGGTTAGTTTTAGGGTTAGGGATTGGTTTAGGGTACGGGTTAGGATTAGTGTACGTGTTAGGGTTAGGGTTTGGGTTAGGGTTAGGGTACGCAATAGGGTTAGGGTGTGGGTTAGGGTTAGGGTACACGTTAGGATTAGGGTATTTATTAAACCTATCCCACTCTCTAGATACCATTTAGCACGTAAAGGAATATTATTTAGGGTCCAGCCATGGAGAAGATTTTCGTTACTAGGATAAGATAAAGAATAAACACATTATAAAAAAATCACATTAGGATTTTCTTTTTAACCTGTTCCTTAAAACACTAGTGCTTAGGAAATCTAATGGAGGCAAAAGCAGTCAAGGGTAGTTTAGGGTTAGGGTTAGGGTTAGGGTTAGTGTTAGGGTTAGGGTACGGCTTAGGGTATGGGATAGGGTACGGGTGAGGGTACGGCGTAGGGTAGGGGTTAGGGTTAGGGTTAGTGTTAGGGTTAGGGTTAGGGTATGGCTTAGGGTACGGGTGAGGGTACTGTGTAGGTCATTGGTTAGGGTTAGGTTAAGGCTTAGGATACAGGTTATTGTATGGGTTAGGGTACGGTGCAGGGTATGGGTAAGGGTTAGGGTTAGGGTTAGAGTTAGGGTACGGCTTAGGGTACGGGTTAGGGTACGGGTGAGGGTACGGCGTAGTGTATAGGTTAGGGTTAGGGTTAGGGTACGGCTTAGGGTACGGGTTAGGTTACGGGTGAGGGTACGGCGTAGGGTATGGTTTAGGGTTAGGGTTAGGGTTAGTGTTAGTGTTAGGGTTAGGGTACGGCTTAGCGTATGGGATAGGGTACGGGTGAGGGTACGGCGTAGGGTAGGGGTTAGGGTTAGAGTTAGGGTTAGGGTTGGGGTTAGGGTACGGCTTAGGGTACGGGTGAGGGTACGGGTGAGGGTACTGCGTAGGGTATTGGTTAGGGTTAGGATATGGCTTAGGATACGGGTTAGTGTACGGGTTAGGGTATGGCGTAGGGTATGGGTTAGGGTTAGGGTTAGGGTTAGGGTTAGGGTTAGGGTACGGCTTAGGATACGGGTTAGGGTACGGGTGAGGGTACGGCGTAGTGTATGGGTTAGGGTTAGTGTTAGGGTACGTCTTAGGGTACGGGTTAGGGTACGGGTGAGGGTACGGTGTAGGGTAAGGGTTAGGGTTAGGGTTAGGGTTAGGGTTAGTTTTAGGGTTAGGGTTTGGTTTAGGGTACGGGTTAGGATTAGCGTACGTGTTAGGGTTAGCTTTTGGGTTAGGGTTAGGGTACGCGTTAGGGTTAGGGTATGGGTTAGGGTTAGGGTACACGTTAGGATTAGGGTATTTATTAAACCTATCCCACTCTCTAGATACCACTTAGCACGTAACGAATATTATTAGGGATACAGCCATGGAGAAGATTTTAGTCACTAGGATAAGATAAAGAATAAACACATTATAAAAAAATCACATTAGTATTTTCTTTTTAACCTGTTCCTTAAAACACTAGTGCTTAGGAAATCTAATAGAGGCAAAAGCAATCAAGGGTAGTTTAGGGTTAGGGTTAGGGTTAGGGTTAGTGTTAGGTTTAGGGTACGGCTTAGGGTATGGGATAGGGTACGGGTGAGGGTACGGCATAGGGTAGGGGTTAGGGTTAGGGTTAGGGTTAGGGTACGGCTTAGGGTACGGGTGAGGGTACGGGTGAGGGTACTGTTTAGGGTTTTGGTTATGGTTAGGGTACGGCTTAGAATACGGGTTAGGGTACGGTTTAGGGTACGGCGTAGGGTATGGGTTAGGGTTAGGGTTAGGGTTAGGGTTAGGGTTAGGGTACGGCTTAGGGTACGGGTTAGGGTACGGGTGAGGGTACGGCGTAGGTTATGGGTTAGGGTTAGGGTTAGGGTTAGGGTTAGTTTTAGGGTTAGGGATTGGTTTAGGGTAAGGTTTAGGATTAGCATACTTGTTCGGGTTAGGGTTTTGTTTACGGTTAGGGTACGCGTTAGGGTTAGGGTATGGGTTAGGTTTAGGGTACACGTTAGGATTAGGGTATTTATTAAACCTATCCCACTCTCTAGATACCACTTAGCACGTAAAGGAATATTATTTAGGGTCCAGCCATGGAGAAGATTTTCGTCACTAGGATAAGATAAAGAATAAACACATTATAAAAAAATCACATTAGGATTTTCTTTTTAACCTGTTCCTTAAAACACTCGTGCTTAGGAATTCTAATGGAGGCAAAAGCAGTCAAGGGTAGTTTAGGGTTAGGGTTAGGGTTAGGGTTAGTGTTAGTGTTAGGGTACGGCTTAGGGTATGGGATAGGGTATGGGTGAGGGTACGGCATAGGGTAGGGTTTAGGGTTAGGGTTAGTGTTAGGGTTAGGGTCAGGGTATGGCTTAGGGTACGGGTGAGGGTACTGTGTAGGTCATTGGTTAGGGTTAGGTTAAGGCTTAGGATACAGGTTATTGTATGGGTTAGGGTACGGCGCAGGGTATGGGTAAGGGTTAGGGTTAGGGTTAGGGTTAGAGTTAGGGTACGGCTTAGGGTACGGGTTAGGGTACGGGTGAGGGTACGGCGTAGTGTATAGGTTAGGGTTAGGGTTAGGGTACGGCTTAGGGTACGGGTTAGGTTACGGGTGAGGGTACGGCGTAGGGTATGGGTTAGGGTTAGGGTTAGGGTTAGTGTTAGTGTTAGGGTTAGGGTACGGCTTAGTGTATGGGATAGGGTACGGGTGAGGGTACGGCGTAGGGTAGGGGTTAGGGTTAGAGTCAGGGTTAGGGTTGGGGTTAGGGTACGGCTTAGGGTACGGGTGAGGGTACGGGTGAGGGTACTGCGTAGGGTATTGTTTAGGGTTAGGATATGGCTTAGGATACGGGTTAGGGTACGGGTTAGGGTATGGCGTAGGGTATGGGTTAGGGTTAGGGTTAGGGTTAGGGTTAGGGTTAGGGTACGGCTTAGGATACGGGTTAGAGTACGGGTGAGGGTACGGCGTAGCGTATGGGTTAGGGTTAGGGTTAGGGTACGTCTTACAGTACGGGTTAGGGTACGGGTGAGGGTACGGCGTAGGGTAAGGGTTAAGGTTAGGGTTAGGGTTAGGGTTAGTTTTAGGGTTAGCGATTGGTTTAGGGTACGGGTTAGGATTAGCGTACGTGTTAGGGTTAGGTTTTGGGTTAGGGTTAGGGTACGCGTTAGGGTTAGGGTATGGGGTAGGGTTAGGGTACACGTTAGGATTAGGGTATTTATTAAACCTATCCCACTCTCTAGATACCACTTAGCACGTAAAGGAATATTATTAGGGATCCAGCCATGGAGAAGATTTTAGTCACTAGGATAAGATAAAGAATAAACACATTATAAAAAAATCACATTAGGATTTTCTTTTTAACCTGTTCCTTAAAACACTAGTGCTTAGGAAATCTAATAGAGGCAAAAGCAATCAAGGGTAGTTTAGGGTTAGGGTTAGGGTTAGGGTTAGTGTTAGGGTTAGGGTATGGCTTAGGGTACGGGTGAGGGTACGGGTGAGGGTACTGGGTAGGGTATTGGTTAGGGTTAGGGTACGGCTTAGGATACGTGTTAGGGTACGGGTTAGGGTACGGCGTAGAGTGTGGGTTAGGGTTAGGGTTAGTGTTAGGGTTAGGGTTACCGTACGTCTTAGGGTACGTGTTAGGGTACGGGTGAGGGTAGGGCGTAGGTTATGGGTTAGGGATAGGGTTAGGGTTAGGGTTAGGGTACGTCTTAGGATACGGGTTAGGGTATGGGTGAGGGTACGGCGTAGGTTATGGGTTAGGGTTATGGTTAGTGTTAGGGTTATGGTACGGCTTAGGTTATGGGATAGGGTACAGGTGAGGGTATGGCATAGGGTAGGGGTTAGGGTTAGGTTTAGGGTTAGGGTTAGGGTTAGGGTACGCCTTAGGGTACGGGTGAGGGTATGGGTGAGGATACTGCGTAGGGTATTGGTTAGGGTTAGGGTACGGCTTAGGATACGGGTTAGGGTACGTGTTAGGGTATGGCGTACGCTATGGGTTAGGGTTAGGGTTAGGGTTAGGGTTAGGGTTAGGGTACGGCTTAGGGTACGGGTTAGGGTACGGGTGAGGTTACGGCGTAGGGTATAGTTTAGGGTTAGGGTTAGGGTTAGGGTACGGCTTAGGGTACGGGTTAGGGTACGGGTGAGGGTATGGCGTAGTGTATAGGTTAGGGTTAGGGTTAGGGTATGGCTTAGGGTACAGGTGAGGGTACGGGTGAGGGTACTGTGTAGGGTGTTGGTTATGGTTAGGGTACGGCTTAGAATACGGGTTAGGGTACGGTTTAGGGTACGGCGTAGGGTATGGGTTAGGGTTAGGGTTAGGGTTAGGGTACGGCTTAGGGTACGGGTTAGGGTACGGGTGAGGGTACGGCGTAGTGTATAGGTTAGGGTTAGGGTTAGGGTTAGGGTACGTCTTAGGGTACGGGTTAGGGTACGGGTGAGGGTACGGCGTAGTGTATGGGTTAGGGTTAGGGTTAGGGTTAGGGTTAGTTTTAGGGTTAGGGATTGGTTTAGGGTACGGGTTAGGATTAGCGTACGTGTTAGGGTTAGGGTTTGGGTTAGGGTTAGGGTACGTGTTAGGGTTAGGGTATGGGTTAGGGTTAGGGTACACGTTATGATTAGGGTATTTATTAAACCTATCCCACTCTCTAGATACCACTTAGCACGTAAAGGAATATTATTTGGGGTCCAGCCATGGAGAAGATTTTAGTCAATAGGATAAGATAAAGAATAAACACATTATAAAAAAATCACATTAGGATTTTCTTTTTAACCTGTTCTTTAAAACACTAGTGTTTAGGAAATCTAAAGGAGGCAAAAGCAGTAAAGGGTAGTTTAGGGTTAGGGTTAGGGTTAGGGTTAGGGTAGGGCTTAGGATACGGGTGAGGGTACTGGTGAGGGTACTGCGTAGGTTATTGGTTAGGGTTAGGGTACGGCTTAGGATACGGGTTAGGATATGGGTTAGGTTACGGCGTTGGGTATGGGTGAGGGTTAGGGTTAGGGTTAGGGTAAGGCTTTGGGTACGGGTTAGGGTACGGGTGAGGGTACGGCGTAGGGTAGAGGTTAGGGTTAGGTTTAGGGTTAGGGTACGGCTTAGGATACGGGTTAGGGTATGGGTGAGGGTACGGCGTAGCGTATGGGTTAGGGTTAGGGTTAGGGTTAGGGTTAGTTTTAGGGTTAGGGATTGGTTTAGGGTACGGGTTAGGATTAGTGTACGTGTTAGGGTTAGGGTTTGGGTTAGGGTTAGGGTACGCAATAGGGTTAGGGTATGGGTTAGGGTTAGGGTACACGTTAGGATTAGGGTATTTATTAAACCTATCCCACTCTCTAGATACCACTTAGCACGTAACGAATATTATTAGGGATACAGCCATGGAGAAGATTTTAGTCACTAGGATAAGATAAAGAATAAACACATTATAAAAAAATCACATTAGTATTTTCTTTTTAACCTGTTCCTTAAAACACTAGTGCTTCGGAAATCTAATAGAGGCAAAAGCAATCAAGGGTAGTTTAGGGTTAGGGTTAGGGTTAGGGTTAGTGTTAGGTTTAGGGTACGGCTTAGGGTATGGGATAGGGTACGGGTGAGGGTACGGCGTAGGGTAGGGGTTAGGGTTAGGGTTAGGGTTAGGGTACGGCTTAGGGTACGGGTGAGGGTACGGGTGAGGGTACTGTTTAGGGTTTTGGTTATGGTTAGGGTACGGCTTAGAATACGGGTTAGGGTACGGTTTAGGGTACGGCGTAGGGTATGGGTTAGGGTTAGGGTTAGGGTTAGGGTTAGGGTTAGGGTTAGGGTACGGCTTAGGGTACGGGTTAGGGTACGGGTGAGGGTACGGCGTAGGTTATGGGTTAGGGTTAGGGTTAGGGTTAGGGTTAGTTTTAGGGTTAGGGATTGGTTTAGGGTAAGGTTTAGGATTAGCATACTTGTTCGGGTTAGGGTTTTGGTTACGGTTAGGGTACGCGTTAGGGTTAGGGTATGGGTTAGGTTTAGGGTACACGTTAGGATTAGGGTATTTATTAAACCTATCCCACTCTCTAGATACCACTTAGCACGTAAAGGAATATTATTTAGGGTCCAGCCATGGAGAAGATTTTCGTCACTAGGATAAGATAAAGAATAAACACATTATAAAAAAATCACATTAGGATTTTCTTTTTAACCTGTTCCTTAAAACACTCGTGCTTAGGAATTCTAATGGAGGCAAAAGCAGTCAAGGGTAGTTTAGGGTTAGGGTTAGGGTTAGGGTTAGTGTTAGGGTTAGGGTACGGCTTAGGGTATGGGATAGGGTATGGGTGAGGGTACGGCATAGGGTAGGGTTTAGGGTTAGGGTTAGTGTTAGGGTTAGGGTCAGGGTATGGCTTAGGGTACGGGTGAGGGTACTGTGTAGGTCATTGGTTAGGGTTAGGTTAAGGCTTAGGATACAGGTTATTGTATGGGTTAGGGTACGGCGCAGGGTATGGGTAAGGGTTAGGGTTAGGGTTAGGGTTAGAGTTAGGGTACGGCTTAGGGTACGGGTTAGGGTACGGGTGAGGGTACGGCGTAGTGTATAGGTTAGGGTTAGGGTTAGGGTACGGCTTAGGGTACGGGTTAGGTTACGGGTGAGGGTACGGCGTAGGGTATGGGTTAGGGTTAGGGTTAGGGTTAGTGTTAGTGTTAGGGTTAGGGTACGGCTTAGTGTATGGGATAGGGTACGGGTGAGGGTACGGCGTAGGGTAGGGGTTAGGGTTAGAGTCAGGGTTAGGGTTGGGGTTAGGGTACGGCTTAGGGTACGGGTGAGGGTACGGGTGAGGGTACTGCGTAGGGTATTGGTTAGGGTTAGGATATGGCTTAGGATACGGGTTAGGGTACGGGTTAGGGTATGGCGTAGGGTATGGGTTAGGGTTAGGGTTAGGGTTAGGGTTAGGGTTAGGGTACGGCTTAGGATACGGGTTAGAGTACGGGTGAGGGTACGGCGTAGCGTATGGGTTAGGGTTAGGGTTAGGGTACGTCTTACAGTACGGGTTAGGGTACGGGTGAGGGTACGGCGTAGGGTAAGGGTTAAGGTTAGGGTTAGGGTTAGGGTTAGTTTTAGGGTTAGCGATTGGTTTAGGGTACGGGTTAGGATTAGCGTACGTGTTAGGGTTAGGTTTTGGGTTAGGGTTAGGGTACGCGTTAGGGTTAGGGTATGGGGTAGGGTTAGGGTACACGTTAGGATTAGGGTATTTATTAAACCTATCCCACTCTCTAGATACCACTTAGCACGTAAAGGAATATTATTAGGGATCCAGCCATGGAGAAGATTTTAGTCACTAGGATAAGATAAAGAATAAACACATTATAAAAAAATCACATTAGGATTTTCTTTTTAACCTGTTCCTTAAAACACTAGTGCTTAGGAAATCTAATAGAGGCAAAAGCAATCAAGGGTAGTTTAGGGTTAGGGTTAGGGTTAGGGTTAGTGTTAGGGTTAGGGTATGGCTTAGGGTACGGGTGAGGGTACGGGTGAGGGTACTGGGTAGGGTATTGGTTAGGGTTAGGGTACGGCTTAGGATACGTGTTAGGGTACGGGTTAGGGTACGGCGTAGAGTGTGGGTTAGGGTTAGGGTTAGTGTTAGGGTTAGGGTTACCGTACGTCTTAGGGTACGTGTTAGGGTACGGGTGAGGGTAGGGCGTAGGTTATGGGTTAGGGATAGGGTTAGGGTTAGGGTTAGGGTACGTCTTAGGATACGGGTTAGGGTATGGGTGAGGGTACGGCGTAGGTTATGGGTTAGGGTTATGGTTAGTGTTAGGGTTATGGTACGGCTTAGGTTATGGGATAGGGTACAGGTGAGGGTATGGCATAGGGTAGGGGTTAGGGTTAGGTTTAGGGTTAGGGTTAGGGTTAGGGTACGCCTTAGGGTACGGGTGAGGGTATGGGTGAGGATACTGCGTAGGGTATTGGTTAGGGTTAGGGTACGGCTTAGGATACGGGTTAGGGTACGTGTTAGGGTATGGCGTACGCTATGGGTTAGGGTTAGGGTTAGGGTTAGGGTTAGGGTTAGGGTACGGCTTAGGGTACGGGTTAGGGTACGGGTGAGGTTACGGCGTAGGGTATAGTTTAGGGTTAGGGTTAGGGTTAGGGTACGGCTTAGGGTACGGGTTAGGGTACGGGTGAGGGTATGGCGTAGTGTATAGGTTAGGGTTAGGGTTAGGGTATGGCTTAGGGTACGGGTGAGGGTACGGGTGAGGGTACTGCGTAGGGTGTTGGTTATGGTTAGGGTACGGCTTAGAATACGGGTTAGGGTACGGTTTAGGGTACGGCGTAGGGTATGGGTTAGGGTTAGGGTTAGGGTTAGGGTACGGCTTAGGGTACGGGTTAGGGTACGGGTGAGGGTACGGCGTAGTGTATAGGTTAGGGTTAGGGTTAGGGTTAGGGTACGTCTTAGGGTACGGGTTAGGGTACGGGTGAGGGTACGGCGTAGTGTATGGGTTAGGGTTAGGGTTAGGGTTAGGGTTAGTTTTAGGGTTAGGGATTGGTTTAGGGTACGGGTTAGGATTAGCGTACGTGTTAGGGTTAGGGTTTGGGTTAGGGTTAGGGTACGTGTTAGGGTTAGGGTATGGGTTAGGGTTAGGGTACACGTTATGATTAGGGTATTTATTAAACCTATCCCACTCTCTAGATACCACTTAGCACGTAAAGGAATATTATTTGGGGTCCAGCCATGGAGAAGATTTTAGTCAATAGGATAAGATAAAGAATAAACACATTATAAAAAAATCACATTAGGATTTTCTTTTTAACCTGTTCTTTAAAACACTAGTGTTTAGGAAATCTAAAGGAGGCAAAAGCAGTAAAGGGTAGTTTAGGGTTAGGGTTAGGGTTAGGGTTAGGGTAGGGCTTAGGATACGGGTGAGGGTACTGGTGAGGGTACTGCGTAGGTTATTGGTTAGGGTTAGGGTACGGCTTAGGATACGGGTTAGGATATGGGTTAGGTTACGGCGTTGGGTATGGGTGAGGGTTAGGGTTAGGGTTAGGGTAAGGCTTTGGGTACGGGTTAGGGTACGGGTGAGTGTACGGCGTAGGGTAGAGGTTAGGGTTAGGTTTAGGGTTAGGGTACGGCTTAGGATACGGGTTAGGGTATGGGTGAGGGTACGGCGTAGCGTATGGGTTAGGGTTAGGGTTAGGGTTAGGGTTAGTTTTAGGGTTAGGGATTGGTTTATGGTACGGGTTAGGATTAGTGTACGTGTTAGGGTTAGGGTTTGGGTTAGGGTTAGGGTACGCAATAGGGTTAGGGTATGGGTTAGGGTTAGGGTACACGTTAGGATTAGGGTATTTATTAAACCTATCCCACTCTCTAGATACCACTTAGCACGTAACGAATATTATTAGGGATACAGCCATGGAGAAGATTTTAGTCACTAGGATAAGATAAAGAATAAACACATTATAAAAAAATCACATTAGTATTTTCTTTTTAACCTGTTCCTTAAAACACTAGTGCTTAGGAAATCTAATAGAGGCAAAAGCAATCAAGGGTAGTTTAGTGTTAGGGTTAGGGTTAGGGTTAGTGTTAGGTTTAGGGTACGGCTTAGGGTATGGGATAGGGTACGGGTGAGGGTACGGCGTAGGGTAGGGGTTAGGGTTAGGGTTAGGGTTAGGGTACGGCTTAGGGTACGGGTGAGGGTACGGGTGAGGGTACTGTTTAGGGTTTTGGTTATGGTTAGGGTACGGCTTAGAATACGGGTTAGGGTACGGTTTAGGGTACGGCGTAGGGTATGGGTTAGGGTTAGGGTTAGGGTTAGGGTTAGGGTACGGCTTAGGGTACGGGTTAGGGTACGGGTGAGGGTACGGCGTAGGTTATGGGTTAGGGTTAGGGTTAGGGTTAGGGTTAGTTTTAGGGTTAGGGATTGGTTTAGGGTAAGGTTTAGGATTAGCATACTTGTTCGGGTTAGGGTTTTGGTTACGGTTAGGGTACGCGTTAGGGTTAGGGTATGGGTTAGGTTTAGGGTACACGTTAGGATTAGGGTATTTATTAAACCTATCCCACTCTCTAGATACCACTTAGCACGTAAAGGAATATTATTTAGGGTCCAGCCATGGAGAAGATTTTCGTCACTAGGATAAGATAAAGAATAAACACATTATAAAAAAATCACATTAGGATTTTCTTTTTAACCTGTTCCTTAAAACACTCGTGCTTAGGAATTCTAATGGAGGCAAAAGCAGTCAAGGGTAGTTTAGGGTTAGGGTTAGGGTTAGGGTTAGTGTTAGTGTTAGGGTACGGCTTAGGGTATGGGATAGGGTATGGGTGAGGGTACGGCATAGGGTAGGGTTTAGGGTTAGGGTTAGTGTTAGGGTTAGGGTCAGGGTATGGCTTAGGGTACGGGTGAGGGTACTGTGTAGGTCATTGGTTAGGGTTAGGTTAAGGCTTAGGATACAGGTTATTGTATGGGTTAGGGTACGGCGCAGGGTATGGGTAAGGGTTAGGGTTAGGGTTAGGGTTAGAGTTAGGGTACGGCTTAGGGTACGGGTTAGGGTACGGGTGAGGGTACGGCGTAGTGTATAGGTTAGGGTTAGGGTTAGGGTACGGCTTAGGGTACGGGTTAGGTTACGGGTGAGGGTACGGCGTAGGGTATGGGTTAGGGTTAGGGTTAGGGTTAGTGTTAGTGTTAGGGTTAGGGTACGGCTTAGTGTATGGGATAGGGTACGGGTGAGGGTACGGCGTAGGGTAGGGGTTAGGGTTAGAGTCAGGGTTAGGGTTGGGGTTAGGGTACGGCTTAGGGTACGGGTGAGGGTACGGGTGAGGGTACTGCGTAGGGTATTGTTTAGGGTTAGGATATGGCTTAGGATACGGGTTAGGGTACGGGTTAGGGTATGGCGTAGGGTATGGGTTAGGGTTAGGGTTAGGGTTAGGGTTAGGGTTAGGGTACGGCTTAGGATACGGGTTAGAGTACGGGTGAGGGTACGGCGTAGCGTATGGGTTAGGGTTAGGGTTAGGGTACGTCTTACAGTACGGGTTAGGGTACGGGTGAGGGTACGGCGTAGGGTAAGGGTTAAGGTTAGGGTTAGGGTTAGGGTTAGTTTTAGGGTTAGCGATTGGTTTAGGGTACGGGTTAGGATTAGCGTACGTGTTAGGGTTAGGTTTTGGGTTAGGGTTAGGGTACGCGTTAGGGTTAGGGTATGGGGTAGGGTTAGGGTACACGTTAGGATTAGGGTATTTATTAAACCTATCCCACTCTCTAGATACCACTTAGCACGTAAAGGAATATTATTAGGGATCCAGCCATGGAGAAGATTTTAGTCACTAGGATAAGATAAAGAATAAACACATTATAAAAAAATCACATTAGGATTTTCTTTTTAACCTGTTCCTTAAAACACTAGTGCTTAGGAAATCTAATAGAGGCAAAAGCAATCAAGGGTAGTTTAGGGTTAGGGTTAGGGTTAGGGTTAGTGTTAGGGTTAGGGTATGGCTTAGGGTACGGGTGAGGGTACGGGTGAGGGTACTGGGTAGGGTATTGGTTAGGGTTAGGGTACGGGTTAGGGTACGGCGTAGAGTGTGGGTTAGGGTTAGGGTTAGTGTTAGGGTTAGGGTTACCGTACGTCTTAGGGTACGTGTTAGGGTACGGGTGAGGGTAGGGCGTAGGTTATGGGTTAGGGTTAGGGTTAGGGTTAGGGTTAGGGTACGTCTTAGGATACGGGTTAGGGTATGGGTGAGGGTACGGCGTAGGTTATGGGTTAGGGTTATGGTTAGTGTTAGGGTTATGGTACGGCTTAGGTTATGGGATAGGGTACAGGTGAGGGTATGGCATAGGGTAGGGGTTAGGGTTAGGTTTAGGGTTAGGGTTAGGGTTAGGGTACGCCTTAGGGTACGGGTGAGGGTATGGGTGAGGATACTGCGTAGGGTATTGGTTAGGGTTAGGGTACGGCTTAGGATACGGGTTAGGGTACGTGTTAGGGTATGGCGTACGCTATGGGTTAGGGTTAGGGTTAGGGTTAGGGTTAGGGTTAGGGTACGGCTTAGGGTACGGGTTAGGGTACGGGTGAGGTTACGGCGTAGGGTATAGTTTAGGGTTAGGGTTAGGGTTAGGGTACGGCTTAGGGTACGGGTTAGGGTACGGGTGAGGGTATGGCGTAGTGTATAGGTTAGGGTTAGGGTTAGGGTATGGCTTAGGGTACGGGTGAGGGTACGGGTGAGGGTACTGTGTAGGGTGTTGGTTATGGTTAGGGTACGGCTTAGAATACGGGTTAGGGTACGGTTTAGGGTACGGGTGAGGGTACGGCGTAGTGTATAGGTTAGGGTTAGGGTTAGGGTTAGGGTACGTCTTAGGGTACGGGTTAGGGTACGGGTGAGGGTACGGCGTAGTGTATGGGTTAGGGTTAGGGTTAGGGTTAGGGTTAGTTTTAGGGTTAGGGATTGGTTTAGGGTACGGGTTAGGATTAGCGTACGTGTTAGGGTTTGGGTTTGGGTTAGGGTTAGGGTACGTGTTAGGGTTAGGGTATGGGTTAGGGTTAGGGTACACGTTATGATTAGGGTATTTATTAAACCTATCCCACTCTCTAGATACCACTTAGCACGTAAAGGAATATTATTTGGGGTCCAGCCATGGAGAAGATTTTAGTCAATAGGATAAGATAAAGAATAAACACATTATAAAAAAATCACATTAGGATTTTCTTTTTAACCTGTTCTTTAAAACACTAGTGTTTAGGAAATCTAAAGGAGGCAAAAGCAGTAAAGGGTAGTTTAGGGTTAGGGTTAGGGTTAGGGTTAGGGTAGGGCTTAGGATACGGGTGAGGGTACTGGTGAGGGTACTGCGTAGGTTATTGGTTAGGGTTAGGGTACGGCTTAGGATACGGGTTAGGATATGGGTTAGGTTACGGCGTTGGGTATGGGTGAGGGTTAGGGTTAGGGTTAGGGTAAGGCTTTGGGTACGGGTTAGGGTACGGGTGAGGGTACGGCGTAGGGTAGAGGTTAGGGTTAGGTTTAGGGTTAGGGTACGGCTTAGGATACGGGTTAGGGTATGGGTGAGGGTACGGCGTAGCGTATGGGTTAGGGTTAGGGTTAGGGTTAGGGTTAGTTTTAGGGTTAGGGATTGGTTTAGGGTACGGGTTAGGATTAGTGTACGTGTTAGGGTTAGGGTTTGGGTTAGGGTTAGGGTACGCAATAGGGTTAGGGTATGGGTTAGGGTTAGGGTACACGTTAGGATTAGGGTATTTATTAAACCTATCCCACTCTCTAGATACCACTTAGCACGTAACGAATATTATTAGGGATACAGCCATGGAGAAGATTTTAGTCACTAGGATAAGATAAAGAATAAACACATTATAAAAAAATCACATTAGTATTTTCTTTTTAACCTGTTCCTTAAAACACTAGTGCTTCGGAAATCTAATAGAGGCAAAAGCAATCAAGGGTAGTTTAGGGTTAGGGTTAGGGTTAGGGTTAGTGTTAGGTTTAGGGTACGGCTTAGGGTATGGGATAGGGTACGGGTGAGGGTACGGCGTAGGGTAGGGGTTAGGGTTAGGGTTAGGGTTAGGGTACGGCTTAGGGTACGGGTGAGGGTACGGGTGAGGGTACTGTTTAGGGTTTTGGTTATGGTTAGGGTACGGCTTAGAATACGGGTTAGGGTACGGTTTAGGGTACGGCGTAGGGTATGGGTTAGGGTTAGGGTTAGGGTTAGGGTTAGGGTTAGGGTACGGCTTAGGGTACGGGTTAGGGTACGGGTGAGGGTACGGCGTAGGTTATGGGTTAGGGTTAGGGTTAGGGTTAGGGTTAGTTTTAGGGTTAGGGATTGGTTTAGGGTAAGGTTTAGGATTAGCATACTTGTTCGGGTTAGGGTTTTGGTTACGGTTAGGGTACGCGTTAGGGTTAGGGTATGGGTTAGGTTTAGGGTACACGTTAGGATTAGGGTATTTATTAAACCTATCCCACTCTCTAGATACCACTTAGCACGTAAAGGAATATTATTTAGGGTCCAGCCATGGAGAAGATTTTCGTCACTAGGATAAGATAAAGAATAAACACATTATAAAAAAATCACATTAGGATTTTCTTTTTAACCTGTTCCTTAAAACACTCGTGCTTAGGAATTCTAATGGAGGCAAAAGCAGTCAAGGGTAGTTTAGGGTTAGGGTTAGGGTTAGGGTTAGTGTTAGGGTTAGGGTACGGCTTAGGGTATGGGATAGGGTATGGGTGAGGGTACGGCATAGGGTAGGGTTTAGGGTTAGGGTTAGTGTTAGGGTTAGGGTCAGGGTATGGCTTAGGGTACGGGTGAGGGTACTGTGTAGGTCATTGGTTAGGGTTAGGTTAAGGCTTAGGATACAGGTTATTGTATGGGTTAGGGTACGGCGCAGGGTATGGGTAAGGGTTAGGGTTAGGGTTAGGGTTAGAGTTAGGGTACGGCTTAGGGTACGGGTTAGGGTACGGGTGAGGGTACGGCGTAGTGTATAGGTTAGGGTTAGGGTTAGGGTACGGCTTAGGGTACGGGTTAGGTTACGGGTGAGGGTACGGCGTAGGGTATGGGTTAGGGTTAGGGTTAGGGTTAGTGTTAGTGTTAGGGTTAGGGTACGGCTTAGTGTATGGGATAGGGTACGGGTGAGGGTACGGCGTAGGGTAGGGGTTAGGGTTAGAGTCAGGGTTAGGGTTGGGGTTAGGGTACGGCTTAGGGTACGGGTGAGGGTACGGGTGAGGGTACTGCGTAGGGTATTGGTTAGGGTTAGGATATGGCTTAGGATACGGGTTAGGGTACGGGTTAGGGTATGGCGTAGGGTATGGGTTAGGGTTAGGGTTAGGGTTAGGGTTAGGGTTAGGGTACGGCTTAGGATACGGGTTAGAGTACGGGTGAGGGTACGGCGTAGCGTATGGGTTAGGGTTAGGGTTAGGGTACGTCTTACAGTACGGGTTAGGGTACGGGTGAGGGTACGGCGTAGGGTAAGGGTTAAGGTTAGGGTTAGGGTTAGGGTTAGTTTTAGGTTTAGCGATTGGTTTAGGGTACGGGTTAGGATTAGCGTACGTGTTAGGGTTAGGTTTTGGGTTAGGGTTAGGGTACGCGTTAGGGTTAGGGTATGGGGTAGGGTTAGGGTACACGTTAGGATTAGGGTATTTATTAAACCTATCCCACTCTCTAGATACCACTTAGCACGTAAAGGAATATTATTAGGGATCCAGCCATGGAGAAGATTTTAGTCACTAGGATAAGATAAAGAATAAACACATTATAAAAAAATCACATTAGGATTTTCTTTTTAACCTGTTCCTTAAAACACTAGTGCTTAGGAAATCTAATAGAGGCAAAAGCAATCAAGGGTAGTTTAGGGTTAGGGTTAGGGTTAGGGTTAGTGTTAGGGTTAGGGTATGGCTTAGGGTACGGGTGAGGGTACGGGTGAGGGTACTGGGTAGGGTATTGGTTAGGGTTAGGGTACGGCTTAGGATACGTGTTAGGGTACGGGTTAGGGTACGGCGTAGAGTGTGGGTTAGGGTTAGGGTTAGTGTTAGGGTTAGGGTTACCGTACGTCTTAGGGTACGTGTTAGGGTACGGGTGAGGGTAGGGCGTAGGTTATGGGTTAGGGATAGGGTTAGGGTTAGGGTTAGGGTACGTCTTAGGATACGGGTTAGGGTATGGGTGAGGGTACGGCGTAGGTTATGGGTTAGGGTTATGGTTAGTGTTAGGGTTATGGTACGGCTTAGGTTATGGGATAGGGTACAGGTGAGGGTATGGCATAGGGTAGGGGTTAGGGTTAGGTTTAGGGTTAGGGTTAGGGTTAGGGTACGCCTTAGGGTACGGGTGAGGGTATGGGTGAGGATACTGCGTAGGGTATTGGTTAGGGTTAGGGTACGGCTTAGGATACGGGTTAGGGTACGTGTTAGGGTATGGCGTACGCTATGGGTTAGGGTTAGGGTTAGGGTTAGGGTTAGGGTTAGGGTACGGCTTAGGGTACGGGTTAGGGTACGGGTGAGGTTACGGCGTAGGGTATAGTTTAGGGTTAGGGTTAGGGTTAGGGTACGGCTTAGGGTACGGGTTAGGGTACGGGTGAGGGTATGGCGTAGTGTATAGGTTAGGGTTAGGGTTAGGGTATGGCTTAGGGTACGGGTGAGGGTACGGGTGAGGGTACTGTGTAGGGTGTTGGTTATGGTTAGGGTACGGCTTAGAATACGGGTTAGGGTACGGTTTAGGGTACGGCGTAGGGTATGGGTTAGGGTTAGGGTTAGGGTTAGGGTACGGCTTAGGGTACGGGTTAGGGTACGGGTGAGGGTACGGCGTAGTGTATAGGTTAGGGTTAGGGTTAGGGTTAGGGTACGTCTTAGGGTACGGGTTAGGGTACGGGTGAGGGTACGGCGTAGTGTATGGGTTAGGGTTAGGGTTAGGGTTAGGGTTAGTTTTAGGGTTAGGGATTGGTTTAGGGTACGGGTTAGGATTAGCGTACGTGTTAGGGTTAGGGTTTGGGTTAGGGTTAGGGTACGTGTTAGGGTTAGGGTATGGGTTAGGGTTAGGGTACACGTTATGATTAGGGTATTTATTAAACCTATCCCACTCTCTAGATACCACTTAGCACGTAAAGGAATATTATTTGGGGTCCAGCCATGGAGAAGATTTTAGTCAATAGGATAAGATAAAGAATAAACACATTATAAAAAAATCACATTAGGATTTTCTTTTTAACCTGTTCTTTAAAACACTAGTGTTTAGGAAATCTAAAGGAGGCAAAAGCAGTAAAGGGTAGTTTAGGGTTAGGGTTAGGGTTAGGGTTAGGGTAGGGCTTAGGATACGGGTGAGGGTACTGGTGAGGGTACTGCGTAGGTTATTGGTTAGGGTTAGGGTACGGCTTAGGATACGGGTTAGGATATGGGTTAGGTTACGGCGTTGGGTATGGGTGAGGGTTAGGGTTAGGGTTAGGGTAAGGCTTTGGGTACGGGTTAGGGTACGGGTGAGGGTACGGCGTAGGGTAGAGGTTAGGGTTAGGTTTAGGGTTAGGGTACGGCTTAGGATACGGGTTAGGGTATGGGTGAGGGTACGGCGTAGCGTATGGGTTAGGGTTAGGGTTAGGGTTAGGGTTAGTTTTAGGGTTAGGGATTGGTTTAGGGTACGGGTTAGGATTAGTGTACGTGTTAGGGTTAGGGTTTGGGTTAGGGTTAGGGTACGCAATAGGGTTAGGGTATGGGTTAGGGTTAGGGTACACGTTAGGATTAGGGTATTTATTAAACCTATCCCACTCTCTAGATACCACTTAGCACGTAACGAATATTATTAGGGATACAGCCATGGAGAAGATTTTAGTCACTAGGATAAGATAAAGAATAAACACATTATAAAAAAATCACATTAGTATTTTCTTTTTAACCTGTTCCTTAAAACACTAGTGCTTCGGAAATCTAATAGAGGCAAAAGCAATCAAGGGTAGTTTAGGGTTAGGGTTAGGGTTAGGGTTAGTGTTAGGTTTAGGGTACGGCTTAGGGTATGGGATAGGGTACGGGTGAGGGTACGGCGTAGGGTAGGGGTTAGGGTTAGGGTTAGGGTTAGGGTACGGCTTAGGGTACGGGTGAGGGTACGGGTGAGGGTACTGTTTAGGGTTTTGGTTATGGTTAGGGTACGGCTTAGAATACGGGTTAGGGTACGGTTTAGGGTACGGCGTAGGGTATGGGTTAGGGTTAGGGTTAGGGTTAGGGTTAGGGTTAGGGTTAGGGTACGGCTTAGGGTACGGGTTAGGGTACGGGTGAGGGTACGGCGTAGGTTATGGGTTAGGGTTAGGGTTAGGGTTAGGGTTAGTTTTAGGGTTAGGGATTGGTTTAGGGTAAGGTTTAGGATTAGCATACTTGTTCGGGTTAGGGTTTTGGTTACGGTTAGGGTACGCGTTAGGGTTAGGGTATGGGTTAGGTTTAGGGTACACGTTAGGATTAGGGTATTTATTAAACCTATCCCACTCTCTAGATACCACTTAGCACGTAAAGGAATATTATTTAGGGTCCAGCCATGGAGAAGATTTTCGTCACTAGGATAAGATAAAGAATAAACACATTATAAAAAAATCACATTAGGATTTTCTTTTTAACCTGTTCCTTAAAACACTCGTGCTTAGGAATTCTAATGGAGGCAAAAGCAGTCAAGGGTAGTTTAGGGTTAGGGTTAGGGTTAGGGTTAGTGTTAGGGTTAGGGTACGGCTTAGGGTATGGGATAGGGTATGGGTGAGGGTACGGCATAGGGTAGGGTTTAGGGTTAGGGTTAGTGTTAGGGTTAGGGTCAGGGTATGGCTTAGGGTACGGGTGAGGGTACTGTGTAGGTCATTGGTTAGGGTTAGGTTAAGGCTTAGGATACAGGTTATTGTATGGGTTAGGGTACGGCGCAGGGTATGGGTAAGGGTTAGGGTTAGGGTTAGGGTTAGAGTTAGGGTACGGCTTAGGGTACGGGTTAGGGTACGGGTGAGGGTACGGCGTAGTGTATAGGTTAGGGTTAGGGTTAGGGTACGGCTTAGGGTACGGGTTAGGTTACGGGTGAGGGTACGGCGTAGGGTATGGGTTAGGGTTAGGGTTAGGGTTAGTGTTAGTGTTAGGGTTAGGGTACGGCTTAGTGTATGGGATAGGGTACGGGTGAGGGTACGGCGTAGGGTAGGGGTTAGGGTTAGAGTCAGGGTTAGGGTTGGGGTTAGGGTACGGCTTAGGGTACGGGTGAGGGTACGGGTGAGGGTACTGCGTAGGGTATTGGTTAGGGTTAGGATATGGCTTAGGATACGGGTTAGGGTACGGGTTAGGGTATGGCGTAGGGTATGGGTTAGGGTTAGGGTTAGGGTTAGGGTTAGGGTTAGGGTACGGCTTAGGATACGGGTTAGAGTACGGGTGAGGGTACGACGTAGCGTATGGGTTAGGGTTAGGGTTAGGGTACGTCTTACAGTACGGGTTAGGGTACGGGTGAGGGTACGGCGTAGGGTAAGGGTTAAGGTTAGGGTTAGGGTTAGGGTTAGTTTTAGGGTTAGCGATTGGTTTAGGGTACGGGTTAGGATTAGCGTACGTGTTAGGGTTAGGTTTTGGGTTAGGGTTAGGGTACGCGTTAGGGTTAGGGTATGGGGTAGGGTTAGGGTACACGTTAGGATTAGGGTATTTATTAAACCTATCCCACTCTCTAGATACCACTTAGCACGTAAAGGAATATTATTAGGGATCCAGCCATGGAGAAGATTTTAGTCACTAGGATAAGATAAAGAATAAACACATTATAAAAAAATCACATTAGGATTTTCTTTTTAACCTGTTCCTTAAAACACTAGTGCTTAGGAAATCTAATAGAGGCAAAAGCAATCAAGGGTAGTTTAGGGTTAGGGTTAGGGTTAGGGTTAGTGTTAGGGTTAGGGTATGGCTTAGGGTACGGGTGAGGGTACGGGTGAGGGTACTGGGTAGGGTATTGGTTAGGGTTAGGGTACGGCTTAGGATACGTGTTAGGGTACGGGTTAGGGTACGGCGTAGAGTGTGGGTTAGGGTTAGGGTTAGTGTTAGGGTTAGGGTTACCGTACGTCTTAGGGTACGTGTTAGGGTACGGGTGAGGGTAGGGCGTAGGTTATGGGTTAGGGATAGGGTTAGGGTTAGGGTTAGGGTACGTCTTAGGATACGGGTTAGGGTATGGGTGAGGGTACGGCGTAGGTTATGGGTTAGGGTTATGGTTAGTGTTAGGGTTATGGTACGGCTTAGGTTATGGGATAGGGTACAGGTGAGGGTATGGCATAGGGTAGGGGTTAGGGTTAGGTTTAGGGTTAGGGTTAGGGTTAGGGTACGCCTTAGGGTACGGGTGAGGGTATGGGTGAGGATACTGCGTAGGGTATTGGTTAGGGTTAGGGTACGGCTTAGGATACGGGTTAGGGTACGTGTTAGGGTATGGCGTACGCTATGGGTTAGGGTTAGGGTTAGGGTTAGGGTTAGGGTTAGGGTACGGCTTAGGGTACGGGTTAGGGTACGGGTGAGGTTACGGCGTAGGGTATAGTTTAGGGTTAGGGTTAGGGTTAGGGTACGGCTTAGGGTACGGGTTAGGGTACGGGTGAGGGTATGGCGTAGTGTATAGGTTAGGGTTAGGGTTAGGGTATGGCTTAGGGTACGGGTGAGGGTACGGGTGAGGGTACTGCGTAGGGTGTTGGTTATGGTTAGGGTACGGCTTAGAATACGGGTTAGGGTACGGTTTAGGGTACGGCGTAGGGTATGGGTTAGGGTTAGGGTTAGGGTTAGGGTACGGCTTAGGGTACGGGTTAGGGTACGGGTGAGGGTACGGCGTAGTGTATAGGTTAGGGTTAGGGTTAGGGTTAGGGTACGTCTTAGGGTACGGGTTAGGGTACGGGTGAGGGTACGGCGTAGTGTATGGGTTAGGGTTAGGGTTAGGGTTAGGGTTAGTTTTAGGGTTAGGGATTGGTTTAGGGTACGGGTTAGGATTAGCGTACGTGTTAGGGTTAGGGTTTGGGTTAGGGTTAGGGTACGTGTTAGGGTTAGGGTATGGGTTAGGGTTAGGGTACACGTTATGATTAGGGTATTTATTAAACCTATCCCACTCTCTAGATACCACTTAGCACGTAAAGGAATATTATTTGGGGTCCAGCCATGGAGAAGATTTTAGTCAATAGGATAAGATAAAGAATAAACACATTATAAAAAAATCACATTAGGATTTTCTTTTTAACCTGTTCTTTAAAACACTAGTGTTTAGGAAATCTAAAGGAGGCAAAAGCAGTAAAGGGTAGTTTAGGGTTAGGGTTAGGGTTAGGGTTAGGGTAGGGCTTAGGATACGGGTGAGGGTACTGGTGAGGGTACTGCGTAGGTTATTGGTTAGGGTTAGGGTACGGCTTAGGATACGGGTTAGGATATGGGTTAGGTTACGGCGTTGGGTATGGGTGAGGGTTAGGGTTAGGGTTAGGGTAAGGCTTTGGGTACGGGTTAGGGTACGGGTGAGTGTACGGCGTAGGGTAGAGGTTAGGGTTAGGTTTAGGGTTAGGGTACGGCTTAGGATACGGGTTAGGGTATGGGTGAGGGTACGGCGTAGCGTATGGGTTAGGGTTAGGGTTAGGGTTAGGGTTAGTTTTAGGGTTAGGGATTGGTTTATGGTACGGGTTAGGATTAGTGTACGTGTTAGGGTTAGGGTTTGGGTTAGGGTTAGGGTACGCAATAGGGTTAGGGTATGGGTTAGGGTTAGGGTACACGTTAGGATTAGGGTATTTATTAAACCTATCCCACTCTCTAGATACCACTTAGCACGTAACGAATATTATTAGGGATACAGCCATGGAGAAGATTTTAGTCACTAGGATAAGATAAAGAATAAACACATTATAAAAAAATCACATTAGTATTTTCTTTTTAACCTGTTCCTTAAAACACTAGTGCTTAGGAAATCTAATAGAGGCAAAAGCAATCAAGGGTAGTTTAGTGTTAGGGTTAGGGTTAGGGTTAGTGTTAGGTTTAGGGTACGGCTTAGGGTATGGGATAGGGTACGGGTGAGGGTACGGCGTAGGGTAGGGGTTAGGGTTAGGGTTAGGGTTAGGGTACGGCTTAGGGTACGGGTGAGGGTACGGGTGAGGGTACTGTTTAGGGTTTTGGTTATGGTTAGGGTACGGCTTAGAATACGGGTTAGGGTACGGTTTAGGGTACGGCGTAGGGTATGGGTTAGGGTTAGGGTTAGGGTTAGGGTTAGGGTACGGCTTAGGGTACGGGTTAGGGTACGGGTGAGGGTACGGCGTAGGTTATGGGTTAGGGTTAGGGTTAGGGTTAGGGTTAGTTTTAGGGTTAGGGATTGGTTTAGGGTAAGGTTTAGGATTAGCATACTTGTTCGGGTTAGGGTTTTGGTTACGGTTAGGGTACGCGTTAGGGTTAGGGTATGGGTTAGGTTTAGGGTACACGTTAGGATTAGGGTATTTATTAAACCTATCCCACTCTCTAGATACCACTTAGCACGTAAAGGAATATTATTTAGGGTCCAGCCATGGAGAAGATTTTCGTCACTAGGATAAGATAAAGAATAAACACATTATAAAAAAATCACATTAGGATTTTCTTTTTAACCTGTTCCTTAAAACACTCGTGCTTAGGAATTCTAATGGAGGCAAAAGCAGTCAAGGGTAGTTTAGGGTTAGGGTTAGGGTTAGGGTTAGTGTTAGGGTTAGGGTACGGCTTAGGGTATGGGATAGGGTATGGGTGAGGGTACGGCATAGGGTAGGGTTTAGGGTTAGGGTTAGTGTTAGGGTTAGGGTCAGGGTATGGCTTAGGGTACGGGTGAGGGTACTGTGTAGGTCATTGGTTAGGGTTAGGTTAAGGCTTAGGATACAGGTTATTGTATGGGTTAGGGTACGGCGCAGGGTATGGGTAAGGGTTAGGGTTAGGGTTAGGGTTAGAGTTAGGGTACGGCTTAGGGTACGGGTTAGGGTACGGGTGAGGGTACGGCGTAGTGTATAGGTTAGGGTTAGGGTTAGGGTACGGCTTAGGGTACGGGTTAGGTTACGGGTGAGGGTACGGCGTAGGGTATGGGTTAGGGTTAGGGTTAGGGTTAGTGTTAGTGTTAGGGTTAGGGTACGGCTTAGCGTATGGGATAGGGTACGGGTGAGGGTACGGCGTAGGGTAGGGGTTAGGGTTAGAGTCAGGGTTAGGGTTGGGGTTAGGGTACGGCTTAGGGTACGGGTGAGGGTACGGGTGAGGGTACTGCGTAGGGTATTGTTTAGGGTTAGGATATGGCTTAGGATACGGGTTAGGGTACGGGTTAGGGTATGGCGTAGGGTATGGGTTAGGGTTAGGGTTAGGGTTAGGGTTAGGGTTAGGGTACGGCTTAGGATACGGGTTAGAGTACGGGTGAGGGTACGGCGTAGCGTATGGGTTAGGGTTAGGGTTAGGGTACGTCTTACAGTACGGGTTAGGGTACGGGTGAGGGTACGGCGTAGGGTAAGGGTTAAGGTTAGGGTTAGGGTTAGGGTTAGTTTTAGGGTTAGCGATTGGTTTAGGGTACGGGTTAGGATTAGCGTACGTGTTAGGGTTAGGTTTTGGGTTAGGGTTAGGGTACGCGTTAGGGTTAGGGTATGGGGTAGGGTTAGGGTACACGTTAGGATTAGGGTATTTATTAAACCTATCCCACTCTCTAGATACCACTTAGCACGTAAAGGAATATTATTAGGGATCCAGCCATGGAGAAGATTTTAGTCACTAGGATAAGATAAAGAATAAACACATTATAAAAAAATCACATTAGGATTTTCTTTTTAACCTGTTCCTTAAAACACTAGTGCTTAGGAAATCTAATAGAGGCAAAAGCAATCAAGGGTAGTTTAGGGTTAGGGTTAGGGTTAGGGTTAGTGTTAGGTTTAGGGTATGGCTTAGGGTACGGGTGAGGGTACGGGTGAGGGTACTGGGTAGGGTATTGGTTAGGGTTAGGGTACGTCTTAGGATACGTGTTAGGGTACGGGTTAGGGTACGGCATAGAGTGTGGGTTAGGGTTAGGGTTAGTGTTAGGGTTAGGGTTACCGTACGTCTTAGGGTACGTGTTAGGGTACCGGTGAGGGTACGGCGTAGGTTATGGGATAGGGTTAGGGTTAGGGTTAGGGTTAGGGTACGTCTTAGGATACGGGTTAGGGTATGGGTGAGGGTACGGCGTAGGTTATGGGTTAGGGTTATGGTTAGTGTTAGGGTTATGGTACGGCTTAGGTTATGGGATAGGGTACAGGTGAGGGTATGGCATAGGGTAGGGGATAGGGTTAGGTATAGGGTTAGGGTTAGGGTTAGGGTACGCCTTAGGGTACGGGTGAGGGTATGGGTGAGGATACTGCGTAGGGTATTGGTTAGGGTTAGGGTACGGCTTAGGATACGTGTTAGGGTACGTGTTAGGGTATGGCGTACGCTATGGGTTAGGGTTAGGGTTAGGGTTAGGGTACGGCTTAGGGTACGGGTTAGGGTACGGGTGAGGTTACGGCGTAGGGTATAGTTTAGGGTTAGGGTTAGGGTTAGGGTACGGCTTAGGGTACGGGTTAGGGTACGGGTGAGGGTATGGCGTAGTGTATAGGTTAGGGTTAGGGTTAGGGTATGGCTTAGGGTACGGGTGAGGGTACGGGTGAGGGTACTGTGTAGGGTGTTGGTTATGGTTAGGGTACGGCTTAGAATACGGGTTAGGGTACGGTTTAGGGTACGGCGTAGGGTATGGGTTAGGGTTAGGGTTAGGGTTAGGGTACGGCTTAGGGTACGGGTTAGGGTACGGGTGAGGGTACGGCGTAGTGTATAGGTTAGGGTTAGGGTTAGGGTTAGGGTACGGCTTAGGGTACGGGTTAGGGTACGGGTGAGGGTACGGCATAGTGTATGGGTTAGGGTTAGGGTTAGGGTTAGGGTTAGTTTTAGGGTTAGGGATTGGTTTAGGGTACGGGTTAGGATTAGCGTACGTGTTAGGGTTAGGGTTTGGGTTAGGGTTAGGGTACGTGTTAGGGTTAGGGTATGGGTTAGGGTTAGGGTACACGTTATGATTAGGGTATTTATTAAACCTATCCCACTCTCTAGATACCACTTAGCACGTAAAGGAATATTATTTGGGGTCCAGCCATGGAGAAGATTTTAGTCACTAGGATAAGATAAAGAATAAACACATTATAAAAAAATCACATTAGGATTTTCTTTTTAACCTGTTCTTTAAAACACTAGTGTTTAGGAAATCTAAAGGAGGCAAAAGCAGTAAAGGGTAGTTTAGGGTTAGGGTTAGGGTTAGGGTTAGGGTAGGGCTTAGGATACGGGTGAGGGTACTGGTGAGGGTACTGCGTAGGTTATTGGTTAGGGTTAGGGTACGGCTTAGGATACGGGTTAGGATATGGGTTAGGTTACGGCGTTGGGTATGGGTGAGGGTTAGGGTTAGGGTTAGGGTAAGGCTTTGGGTACGGGTTAGGGTACGGGTGAGGGTACGGCGTAGGGTAGAGGTTAGGGTTAGGTTTAGGGTTAGGGTACGGCTTAGGATACGGGTTAGGGTATGGGTGAGGGTACGGCGTAGCGTATGGGTTAGGGTTAGGGTTAGGGTTAGGGTTAGTTTTAGGGTTAGGGATTGGTTTAGGGTACGGGTTAGGATTAGTGTACGTGTTAGGGTTAGGGTTTGGGTTAGGGTTAGGGTACGCAATAGGGTTAGGGTGTGGGTTAGGGTTAGGGTACACGTTAGGATTAGGGTATTTATTAAACCTATCCCACTCTCTAGATACCATTTAGCACGTAAAGGAATATTATTTAGGGTCCAGCCATGGAGAAGATTTTCGTTACTAGGATAAGATAAAGAATAAACACATTATAAAAAAATCACATTAGGATTTTCTTTTTAACCTGTTCCTTAAAACACTAGTGCTTAGGAAATCTAATGGAGGCAAAAGCAGTCAAGGGTAGTTTAGGGTTAGGGTTAGGGTTAGGGTTAGTGTTAGGGTTAGGGTACGGCTTAGGGTATGGGATAGGGTACGGGTGAGGGTACGGCGTAGGGTAGGGGTTAGGGTTAGGGTTAGTGTTAGGGTTAGGGTTAGGGTATGGCTTAGGGTACGGGTGAGGGTACTGTGTAGGTCATTGGTTAGGGTTAGGTTAAGGCTTAGGATACAGGTTATTGTATGGGTTAGGGTACGGTGCAGGGTATGGGTAAGGGTTAGGGTTAGGGTTAGGGTTAGAGTTAGGGTACGGCTTAGGGTACGGGTTAGGGTACGGGTGAGGGTACGGCGTAGTGTATAGGTTAGGGTTAGGGTTAGGGTACGGCTTAGGGTACGGGTTAGGTTACGGGTGAGGGTACGGCGTAGGGTATGGTTTAGGGTTAGGGTTAGGGTTAGTGTTAGTGTTAGGGTTAGGGTACGGCTTAGCGTATGGGATAGGGTACGGGTGAGGGTACGGCGTAGGGTAGGGGTTAGGGTTAGAGTTAGGGTTAGGGTTGGGGTTAGGGTACGGCTTAGGGTACGGGTGAGGGTACGGGTGAGGGTACTGCGTAGGGTATTGGTTAGGGTTAGGATATGGCTTAGGATACGGGTTAGTGTACGGGTTAGGGTATGGCGTAGGGTATGGGTTAGGGTTAGGGTTAGGGTTAGGGTTAGGGTTAGGGTTAGGGTACGGCTTAGGATACGGGTTAGGGTACGGGTGAGGGTACGGCGTAGTGTATGGGTTAGGGTTAGTGTTAGGGTACGTCTTAGGGTACGGGTTAGGGTACGGGTGAGGGTACGGTGTAGGGTAAGGGTTAGGGTTAGGGTTAGGGTTAGGGTTAGTTTTAGGGTTAGGGTTTGGTTTAGGGTACGGGTTAGGATTAGCGTACGTGTTAGGGTTAGCTTTTGGGTTAGGGTTAGGGTACGCGTTAGGGTTACGGTATGGGTTAGGGTTAGGGTACACGTTAGGATTATGGTATTTATTAAACCTATCCCACTCTCTAGATACCACTTAGCACGTAACGAATATTATTAGGGATACAGCCATGGAGAAGATTTTAGTCACTAGGATAAGATAAAGAATAAACACATTATAAAAAAATCACATTAGTATTTTCTTTTTAACCTGTTCCTTAAAACACTAGTGCTTAGGAAATCTAACAGAGGCAAAAGCAATCAAGGGTAGTTTAGGGTTAGGGTTAGGGTTAGGGTTAGTGTTAGGTTTAGGGTAGGGCTTAGGGTATGGGATAGGGTACGGGTGAGGGTACGGCGTAGGGTAGGGGTTAGGGTTAGGGTTAGGGTTAGGGTACGGCTTAGGGTACGGGTGAGGGTACTGTTTAGGGTATTGGTTATGGTTAGGGTACGGCTTAGAATACGGGTTAGGGTACGGTTTAGGGTACGGCGTAGGGTATGGTTTAGGGTTAGGGTTAGAGTTAGGGTTAGGGTTAGGGTACGGCTTAGGGTACGGGTTAGGGTACGGGTGAGGGTACGGCGTAGGTTATGGGTTAGGGTTAGGGTTAGGGTTAGGGTTAGTTTTAGGGTTAGGGATTGGTTTAGGGTAAGGTTTAGGATTAGCATACTTGTTCGGGTTAGGGTTTTGGTTAGGGTTAGGGTACGCGTTAGGGTTAGGGTATGGGTTAGGTTTAGGGTACACGTTAGGATTAGGGTATTTATTAAACCTATCCCACTCTCTAGATACCACTTAGCACGTAAAGGAATATTATTTAGGGTCCAGCCATGGAGAAGATTTTCGTCACTAGGATAAGATAAAGAATAAACACATTATAAAAAAATCACATTAGGATTTTCTTTTTAACCTGTTCCTTAAAACACTCGTGCTTAGGAATTCTAATGGAGGCAAAAGCAGTCAAGGGTAGTTTAGGGTTAGGGTTAGGGTTAGGGTTAGTGTTAGGGTTAGGGTACGGCTTAGGGTATGGGATAGGGTATGGGTGAGGGTACGGCATAGGGTAGGGTTTAGGATTAGGGTTAGTGTTAGGGTTAGGGTTAGAGTATGGCTTAGGGTACGGGTGAGGGTACTGTGTAGGTCATTGGTTAGGGTTAGGTTAAGGCTTAGGATACAGGTTATTGTATGGGTTAGGGTACGGCGCAGGGTATGGGTAAGGGTTAGGGTTAGGGTTAGGGTTAGAGTTAGGGTACGGCATAGGGTACGGGTTAGGGTACGGGTGAGGGTACCGCATAGTGTATAGGTTAGGGTTAGGGTTAGGGTACGGCTTAGGGTACGGGTTAGGTTATGGGTGAGTGTACGGCATAGGGTATGGTTTAGGGTTAGGGTTAGGGTTAGGGTTAGTGTTAGTGTTAGGGTTAGGGTACGGCTTAGCGTATGGGATAGGGTACGGGTGAGGGTACGGCGTAGGGTAGGGGTTAGGGTTAGAGTTAGGGTTAGGGTTGGGCTTAGGGTACGGCTTAGGGTACGGGTGAGGGTACTGCGTAGGGTATTGGTTAGGTTTAGGATACGGCTTAGGATACGGGTTAGGGTACGGGTTAGGGTATGGCGTAGGGTATGGGTTAGGGTTAGGGTTAGGGTTAGTGTTAGGGTTAGGGTTAGGGTTAGGGTACGGCTTAGGATACGGGTTAGGCTACGGGTGAAGGTACGGCGTAGCGTACGGGTTACGGTTAGGGTTAGGGTTAGGGTTAGGGTACGGCTTAGGTTATGGAATAGGGTACAGGTGAGGGTATGGCATAGGGTATGGGTTAGGGTTAGGGTTAGGGTTAGGGTTAGGGTACGGCTTAGGGTACGGGTGAGGGTATGGGTAAGGATACTGCATAGGGTATTGGTTAGGGTTACGGTACGTCTTAGGATACGGGTTAGGGTACGGGTGAGGGTATGGCGTAGGTTATGGGTTAGGGTTAGGGTTAGTGTTACTGTTAGGGTTAGGGTACGGCTTAGCGTATGGGATAGGGTACGGGTGAGGGTACGGCGTAGGGTAGGGGTTAGGGTTAGGGTTAGGGTTAGGGTTAGGGTATGGCTTAGGGTACGGGTGAGGGTACGGGTGAGGGTACTGCGTAGGGTATTGGTTAGGGTTAGGGTATAGCTTAGGATACGTGTTAGGGTACGGGTTAGGTTACGGCGTAGAGTGTGGGTTAGGGTTAGGGTTGGTGTTAGGGTTAGGGTTACGGTACGTCTTAGGGTACGTGTTAGGGTACGGGTGAGGGTACGGCGTAGGTTATGGGTTAGGGTTAGGGTTAGGGTTAGGGTTAGGGTACGGCTTAGGATACGGGTTAGGGTACGGGTGAGGGTACGGCGTAGGTTACGGATTAGGGTTAGGATTAGTGTTAGGGTTATGGTACGGCTTAGGTTATGGGATAGGGTACAGGTGAGGGTATGGCATAGGGTAGGGGTTAGGGTTCGGGTTAGGGTTAGGGTTAGGGTTAGGGTACGGCTTAGGGTACGGGTGAGGGTATGGGTGAGGATACTGCGTAGGGTATTGGTTAGGGTTAGGGTACGGCTTAGGATACGGGTTAGGGTACGTGTTAGCGTATGGCGTACGGTATGGGTTAGGGTTAGGGTTAGGGTTAGGGTTAGGGTTAGGGTTAGGGTTAGGGTACGGCTTAGGGTACGGGTTAGGGTACGGGTGAGGTTACGGCGTAGGGTATACTTTAGGGTTAGGGTTAGGGTTAGGGTACGGCTTAGGATACGGGTTAGGGTACGGGTGAGGGTACGGCGTAGCGTATGGTTTAGGGTTAGGGTTAGGGTTAGGGTACGGCTTAGGGTACGGGTTAGGGTACGGGTGAGGGTATGCTGTAGTGTATAGGTTAGGGTTAGGGTTAGGGTTAGGGTATGGCTTAGGGTACGGGTGAGGGTACGGGTGAGGGTACTGTGTAGGGTATTGGTTATGGTTAGGGTACGGCTTAGAAAACGGGTTAGGGTACGGGTTAGGGTACGGCGTAGGGTATAGTTTAGGGTTAGGGTTAGGGTTAGGGTACGGCTTAGGATACGGGTTAGGGTACGGGTGAGGGTACGGCGTAGTGTATAGGTTAGGGTTAGGGTTAGGGTACGGCTTAGGGTAAGGGTTAGGGTACGGGTCAGGGTATGGCGTAGTGTATAGGTTAGGGTTAGGGTTAGGGTTAGGGTACGGCTTAGGGTATGGGATAGGGTACGGGTGAGGGTACGGCGTAGGGTAGGGGTTAGGTTTAGGGTTAGTGTTAGGGTTAGGGTACGGCTTAGGGTATGGGATAGGTTACGGGTGAGGGTACGGCGTAGGGTAGGGGTTAGGGTTAGGTTTAGGGTTAGTGTTAGGTTTAGGGTACCGCTTAGGGTATGGGATAGGGTACGGCGTAGGGTAGCGGTTAGGGTTAGGTTTAGGGTTAGGGTTAGGGTACGGCTTAGGATACGGTTTAGGGTACGGGTGAGAGTACGGCGTAGGTTATGGGTTACGGTTAGGGTTAGGGTTAGGGTTAGGGTTAGTTTTAGGGTTAGGGATTGGTTTAGGGTACGGGTTAGGATTAGCATACTTGTTCGGGTTAGGGTTTTGGTTAGGGTTAGGGTACGCGTTAGGGTTAGGGTATGGGTTAGGTTTAGGGTACACGTTAGGATTAGGGTATTTATTAAACCTATCCCACTCTCTAGATACCACTTAGCACGTAAAGGAATATTATTTGGGGTTCAGCCATGGAGAAAATTTTAGTCACTAGGATAAGATAAAGAATAAACACATTATAAAAAAATCACATAAGGTTTTCTTTTTAACCTGTTCCTTAAAACACTAGTGTTTAGGAAATCTAATGGAGGCAAAAGCAGTAAAGGGTAGTTTAGGGTTAGGGTTAGGGTTAGGGTTAGGGTAAGGCTTAGGATACGGGTGAGGTTACTGGTGAGGGTACTGCGTAGGTTATTGGTTAGGGTTAGGGTACGGCTTAGGATACGGGTTAGGATATGGGTTAGGTTACGGCGTTGGGTATGGGTGAGGGTTAGGGTTAGGGTTAGGGTAAGGCTTTGGGTACGGGTTAGGGTACGGGTGAGGGTACGGCGTAGGGTAGGGGTTAGGGTTAGGTTTAGGGTTAGGGTACGGCTTATGATACGGGTTAGGGTATGGGTGAGGGTACGGCGTAGCGTATGGGTTAGGGTTAGGGTTAGGGTTAGGGTTAGTTTTAGGGTTAGGGATTGGTTTAGGGTACGGGTTAGGATTAGCGTACGTGTTAGGGTTAGGGTTTGGGTTAGGGTTAGGGTACGCGTTAGGGTTAGGGTATGGGTTAGGGTTAGGGTACGCGTTAGGATTAGGGTATGGGGTAGGGTTAGGGTAAACGTTAGGATTAGGGTATTTATTAAACCTATCCCACTCTCTAGATACCACTTAGCACGTAAAGGAATATTATTAGGGATCCAGCCATGGAGAAGATTTTAGTCACTAGGATAAGATAAAGAATAAACACATTATAAAAAAATAACATTAGGATTTTCTTTTTAACCTATTCCTTAAAACACTAGTGCTTAGGAAATCTAATAGAGGCAAAAGCAATCAAGGGTAGTTTAGGGTTAGGGTTAGGGTTAGGGTTAGTGTTAGGGTTAGGGTATGGCTTAGGGTACGGGTGAGGGTACGGGTGAGGGTACTGCGTAGGGTATTGGTTAGGGTTAGGGTACGGCTTAGGATACGTGTTAGGGTACGGGTTAGGGTATGGCGTAGTGTGTGGGTTAGGGTTAGGGTTAGTGTTAGGGTTAGGGTTACGGTACGTCTTAGGGTACGTGTTAGGGAACGGGTGAGGGTACGGCGTAGGTTATGGGTTAGGGTTAGGGTTAGGGTTAGGGTTAGGGTACGGCTTAGGTTATGGGATAGGGTACAGGTGAGGGTATGGCATAGGGTAGGGGTTAGGGTTAGGTTTAGGGTTAGGGTTAGGGTTAGGGTACGGCTTAGGGTACGGGTGAGGGTATGGGTGAGGATACTGCGTAGGGTATTGGTTAGGGTTAGGGTATGGCTTAGGATACGGGTTAGGGTACCTGTTAGGGTATGGCGTACGCTATGGGTTAGGGTTAGGGTTAGGGTTAGGGTTAGGGTTAGGGTACGGCTTAGGGTACGGGTTAGGGTATGGGTGAGGTTACGGCGTAGGGTATAGTTTAGGGTTAGGGTTAGGGTTAGGGTACGGCTTAGGGTACGGGTTAGGGTACGGGTGAGGGTATGGCGTAGTGTATAGGTTAGGGTTAGGGTTAGGGTTAGGGTATGGCTTAGGGTACGGGTGAGGGTACGGGTGAGGGTACTGTGTAGGGTATTGGTTATGGTTAGGGTACGGCTTAGAATACGGGTTAGGGTACGGTTTAGGGTACGGCGTAGGGTATGGGTTAGGGTTAGGGTTAGGGTTAGGGTTAGGGTTAGGGTACGGCTTAGGGTACGGGTTAGGGTACGGGTGAGGGTACGGCGTAGTGTATAGGTTAGGGTTAGGGTTAGGGTTAGGGTACGGCTTAGGGTATGGGATAGGGTACGGGTGAGGGTATGGCGTAGGGTAGGGGTTAGGTTTAGGGTTAGGGTTAGTGTTAGGGTTAGGGTACGGCTTAGGGTATGGGATAGGTTACGGTGAGGGTACGGCGTAGGGTAGGTGTTAGGGTTAGGTTTAGGGTTAGTGTTAGGTTTAGGGTACCGCTTAGGGTATGGGATAGGGTACGGCGTAGGGTAGCGGTTAGGATTAGGGTTAGGGTTAGTGTATGGCTTAGGATACGGGTTAGGGTATGGGTGAGGGTGCGGCATAGCGTATGGGTTAGGGTTAGGGTTAGGGTTAGGGTACGGCTTAGGGTACGGGTTAGGGTACGGGTGAGGGTACGGCGTAGGGTAGAGGTTAGGGTAAGGTTTAGGGTTAGGGTACGTCTTAGGCTACGGGTTAGGGTACGGGTGAGGGTACGGCGTAGGGTAAGGTTTAGGGTTAGGGTTAGGGTTAGGGTTAGTTTTAGGGTTAGGGTTTGGTTTAGGGTACGGGTTAGGATTAGCGTACGTGTTAGGGTTAGGTTTTGGGTTAGGGTTAGGGTACGCGTTAGGGTTAGGGTATGGGTTAGGGTTAGGGTACACGTTAGGATTAGGGTATTTATTAAACCTATCCCACTCTCTAGATACCAATTAGCACGTAAAGGAATATTATTAGGGATCCAGCCATGGAGAAGATTTTAGTCACTAGGATAAGATAAAGAATAAACACATTATAAAAAAATCACATTAGGATTTTCTTTTTAACCTGTTCCTTAAAACACTAGTGCTTAGGAAATCTAATACAGGCAAAAGCCATCAAGGGTAGTTTAGGGTTAGGGTTAGGGTTAGGGTTAGTGTTAGGGTTAGGGTACGGCTTAGGGTATGGGATAGGGTACGGGTGAGGGTACGGCGTAGGGTAGGGGTTAGGGTTAGGGTTAGGGTTATGGTTAGGGTATGGCTTAGGGTACGGGTGAGGGTACGGGTGAGGGTACTGCGTAGGGTATTGGTTAGGGTTAGGGTACGGCTTAGGATACGTGTTAGGGTACGGGTTAGGGTACGGCGTAGAGTGTGGGTTAGGGTTAGGGTTAGTGTTAGGGTTAGGGTTACGGTACGTCTTAGGGTACGTGTTAGGGTACGGGTGAGGGTACGGCGTAGGTTATGGGTTAGGGTTAGGGTTAGGGTTAGGGTTAGGGTATGGCTTAGGATACGGGTTAGGGTACGGGTGAGGGTACGGCGTAGGTTATGGGTTAGGGTTAGGGTTAGTGTTAGGGTTATGGTACGGCTTAGGTTATGGGATAGGGTACAGGTGAGGGTATGGCATAGGGTAGGGGTTAGGGTTAGGGTTAGGGTTAGGGTATGGCTTAGGGTACGGGTGAGGGTATGGGTGAGGATACTGCGTAGCATATTGGTTAGGGTTAGGGTACGGCTTAGGATACGGGTTAGGGTACGTGTTAGGGTATGGCGTACGGTATGGGTTAGGGTTAGGGTCAGGGTTAGGTTTAGGGTTAGGGTTAGGGTACGGCTTAGGGTACGGGTTAGGGTACGGGTGAGGTTACGGCGTAGGGTATAGTTTAGGGTTAGGGTTAGGGTTAGGGTACGGCTTAGGGTACGGGTTAGGGTACGGGTGAGGGTACGGTGTAGGTTATGGGTTAGGGTTAGGGTTAGGGTTAGTTTTAGGGTTAGGGATTGGTTTAGGGTACGGGTTAGGATTAGCATACGTGTTCGGGTTAGGGTTTTGGTTAGGGTTAGGGTACGCGTTAGGGTTAGGGTATGGGTTAGGTTTAGGGTACACTTTAGGATTAGGGTATTTATTAAACCTATCCCACTCTCTAGATACCACTTAGCACGTAAAGGAATATTATTTGGGGTTCAGCCATGGAGAAGATTTTAGTCACTAGGATAAGATAAATAATAAACACATTATAAAAAAATCACATAAGGTTTTCTTTTTAACCTGTTCGTTAAAACACTAGTGTTTAGGAAATCTAATGGAGGCAAAAGCAGTAAAGGGTATTTTAGGGTTAGGGTTAGGGTTAGGGTTAGGGTAGGGCTTAGGATACGGGTGAGGGTACTGGTGAGGGTACTGCGTAGGTTATTGGTTAGGGTTAGGGTACGGCTTAGGATACGGGTTAGGATATGGGTTAGGTTACGGCATTGGGTATGGGTGAGGGTTAGGGGTAGGGTTAGGGTAAGGCTTTGGGTACGGGTTAGGGTACGGGGGAGGGTACGGCGTAGGGTAGAGGTTAGGGTTAGGTTTAGGATTAGGGTACGGCTTAGGATACGGGTTAGGGTATGGGTGAGGGTACGGCGTAGCGTATGGGTTAGGGTTAGGGTTAGGGTTAGGGTTAGTTTTAGGGTTAGGGATTGGTTTAGGGTACTGGTTAGGATTAGCGTACGTGTTAGGGTTAGGGTTTGGGTTAGAGTTAGGGTATGCATTAGGGTTAGGGTATGGGTTAGGGTTAGGGTACACGTTAGGATTAGGGTATTTATTAAACCTATCCCACTCTCTAGATACCACTTAGCACGTAAAGGAATATTATTTAGGGTCCAGCCATGGAGAATATTTTCGTCACTAGGATAAGATAAAGAATAAACACATTATAAAAAAATCACATTAGGATTTTCTTTTTAACCTGTTCCTTAAAACACTAGTGCTTAGGAAATCTAATGGAGGCAAAAGCAGTCAAGGGTAGTTTAGGGTTAGGGTTAGGGTTAGGGTTAGGGTTAGTGTTAGGGTTAGGTTACGGCTTAGGGTATGGGATAGGGTATGGGTGAGGGTACGGCATAGGGTAGGGTTTAGGGTTAGGGTTAGTGTTAGGGTTAGGGTTAGGGTATGGCTTAGGGTACGGGTGAGGGTACTGTGTAGGTCATTGGTTAGGGTTAGGTTAAGGCTTAGGATACAGGTTATTGTATGGGTTAGGGTACGGCGCAGGGTATGGGTAAGGGTTAGGGTTAGGGTTAGGGTTAGAGTTAGGGTACGGCTTAGGGTACGGGTTAGGGTACGGGTGAGGGTACGGCGTAGTGTATAGGTTAGGGTTAGGGTTAGGGTACGGCTTAGGGTACGGGTTAGGTTACGGGTGAGGGTACGGCGTAAGGTATGGGTTAGGGTTAGGGTTAGGGTTAATGTTAGTGTTAGGGTTAGGGTACGGCTTAGCGTATGGGATAGGGTACGGGTGAGGGTACGGCGTAGGGTAGGGGTTAGGGTTAGAGTTAGGGTTAGGGTTGGGGTTAGGGTACGGCTTAGGGTACGGGTGAGGGTACGGGTGAGGGTACTGCGTAGGGTATTGGTTAGGGTTAGGATATGGCTTAGGATACGGGTTAGGGTATGGGTTAGGGTATGGCGTAGGGTATGGGTTAGGCTTAGGGTTAGGGTTAGGGTTAGGGTTAGGGTACGTCTTAGTATACGGGTTAGGGTACGGGTGAGGGTACGGCGTAGCATATGGGTTAGGGTTAGGGTTAGGGTACGTCTTAGGGTACGGGTTAGGGTACGGGTGAGGGTACGGCATAGGGTAAGGGTTAGGGTTAGGGTTAGGGTTAGGGTTAGTTTTAGGGTTGGGGATTGGTTTAGGGTACGGGTTAGGATTAGCGTACGTGTTAGGGTTAGGTTTTGGTACAGGGTTAGGGTACGCGTTAGGGTTAGGGTATGGGTTAGGGTTAGGGTACACGTTAGGATTAGGGTATTTATTAAACCTATCCCACTCTCTAGATACCACTTAGCACGTAAAGGAATATTATTAGGGATCCAGCCATGGAGAAGATTTTAGTCACTAGGATAAGATAAAGAATAAACACATTAAAAAAAATCACATTGGGATTTTCTTTTTAACCTGTTCCTTAAAACACTAGTGCTTAGGAAATCTAATAGAGGCAAAAGCCATCAAGGGTAGTTTAGGGTTAGGGTTAGGGTTAGGGTTAGTGTTAGGGTTAGGGTACGGCTTAGGGTATGGGATAGGGTACGGGTGAGGGTACGGCGTAGGGTAGGGGTTAGGGTTAGGGTTAGGTTTATGGTTAGGGTATGGCTTAGGGTAGGTGTTAGGGTACGGGTTAGGGTACGGCGTAGAGTTTGGGTTAGGGTTAGGGTTAGTGTTAGGGTTAGGGTTAGGGTACGTCATAGGGTACGTGTTAGGGTACGGGTGAGGGTACGGCGTATGTTATGCTTTAGGGTTAGGGTTAGGGTTAGGGTTAGGGTACGGCTTAGGATACGGGTTAGGGTACGGGTGAGGGTACGGCGTATGTTATGGGTTAGTGTTAGGGTTAGGGTTAGGGTTAGGGTACGGCTTAGGTTATGGGATAGGGTACAGGTGAGGGTATGGCATAGGGTAGGTGTTAGGGTTAGGTTTAGGGTTAGGGTTAGGGTTAGGGTACGGCTTAGGGTACGGGTGAGGGTATGGGTGAGGATACTGCGTAGGGTATTGGTTAGGTTTAGGGTCCGGCTTAGGATACGGGTGAGGGTACGTGTGAGGGTACTGCGTAGGGTATTTGTTAGGGTTAGGATACGGCTTAGGATACGGGTTAGGGTACGGGATAGGGTATGGCGTAGGGTATGGGTTAGGGTTAGGGTTAGGGTTAGGGTTAGGGTTAGGGTACGGCTTAGGGTACGGGTTAGGGTACGGGTGAGGGTACGGCGTAGGGTAAGGGTTAGGGTTAGGGTTAGGGTTAGGGTTAGTTTTAGGTTTAGGGATTCGTTTAGGGTACGGGTTAGGATTAGCGTACGTCTTAGGGTTAGGTTTTGGGTTAGGGTTAGGGTACGCGTTAGGGTTAGGGTATGGGTTAGGGTTAGGGTACACGTTAGGATTAGGGTATTTATTAAACCTATCCCACTCTCTAGATACCACTTTGCACGTAAAGGAATATTATTAGTGATCCAGCCATGGAGAAGATTTTAGTCACTAGGATAAGATAAAGAATAAACACATTATAAAAAAATCACATTAGGATTTTCTTTTTAACCTGTTCCTTAAAACACTAGTGTTTAGGAAATCTAATACAGGCAAAAGCAATCAAGGGTAGTTTAGGGTTAGGGTTAGGGTTAGGGTTAGTGTTAGGGTTAGGGTACGGCTTAGGGTATGGGATAGGGTACGGCTGAGGGTACGGCGTAGGGTAGGGGTTAGGGTTAGGGTTAGGGTTAGGGTTAGGGTATGGCTTAGGTTACGGGTGAGGGTACGGGTGAGGGTACTGTGTAGGGTATTGGTTAGGGTTAGGGTACGGCTTAGGATACGGGTTAGGGTATGGGTGAGGGTACTGCGTAGCGTATGGGTTAGGGTTAAGGTTAGGGTTAGGGTTAGTTTTAGGGTTAGGGATTGGTTTAGGGTACGGGTGAGGATTAGCGTACGTGTTAGGGTTAGGGTTTGGGTTAGGTTTAGGGTACGCATTAGGGTTAGGGTTAGGGTACACGTTAGGATTAGGGTATTTATTAAACCTATCCCACTCTCTAGATACCACTTAGCACGTAAAGGAATATTATTTAGGGTCCAGCCATGGAGAAGATTTTCGTTACTAGGATAAAAGAAAGAATAAACACATTATAAAAAAATCACATTAGGATTTTCTTTTTAACCTGTTCCTTAAAACACTAGTGCTTAGGAAATCTAATGGAGGCAAAAGCAGTCAAGGGTAGTTTAGGGTTAGGGTTAGGGTTAGGGTTAGTGTTAGGGTTAGGGTACGGCTTAGGGTATGGGATAGGGTATGGGTGAGGGTACGGCATAGGGTAGGGTTTAGGGTTAGGGTTAGTGTTAGGGTTAGGGTTAGGGTATGGCTTAGGGTACGGGTGAGGGTACTGTGTAGGTCATTGGTTAGGGTTAGGTTAAGGCTTAGGATACAGGTTATTGTATGGGTTAGGGTACGGCGCAGGGTATGGGTAAGGGTTAGGGTTAGGGTTAGGGTTAGAGTTAGGGTACGGCTTAGGGTACGGGTTAGGGTACGGGTGAGGGTACGGCGTAGTGTATAGGTTAGGGTTAGGGTTAGGGTACGGCTTTGGGTACGGGTTTGGTTACGGGTGAGGGTACGGCGTAGGGTATGGGTTAGGGTTAGGGTTAGGGTTAGTGTTAGTGTTAGGGTTAGGGTACGGCTTAGCGTATGGGATAGGGTACGGGTGAGGGTACGGCGTAGGGTAGGGGTTAGGGTTAGAGTTAGGGTTAGGGTTGGGGTTAGGGTACGGCTTAGGGTACGGGTGAGGGTACGGGTGAGGGTACTGCGTAGGGTATTGGTTAGGGTTAGGATACGGCTTAGGATACGGGTTAGGGTACGGGTTAGGGTATGGCGTAGGGTATGGGTTAGGGTTAGGGTTAGGGTTAGGGTTAGGGTTAGGGTACGGCTTAGGATACGGGTTAGGGTACGGGTGAGGGTACGGCGTAGCGTATGGGTTAGGGTTAGGGTTAGGGTACGTCTTAGGGTACGGGTTAGGGTACGGGTGAGGGTACGGCGTAGGGTAAGGTTTAGGGTTAGGGTTAGGGTTAGGGTTAGTTTTAGGGTTAGGGATTGGTTTAGGGTACGGGTTAGGATTAGCGTATGTTTTAGGGTTAGGTTTTCGGTTAGGGTTAGGTTATGCGTTAGGGTTAGGGTATGGGTTAGGGTTAGGGTACACGTTAGGATTAGGGTATTTATTAAACCTATCCCACTCTCTAGATACCACTTAGCACGTAAAGGAATATTATTAGGGATCCAGCCATGGAGAAGATTTTAGTCACTAGGATAAGATAAAGAATAAACACATTATAAAAAAATCACATTAGGATTTTCTTTTTAACCTGTTCCTTAAAACACTAGTGTTTAGGAAATCTAATACAGGCAAAAGCAATCAAGGGTAGTTTAGGGTTAGGGTTAGGGTTAGTGTTAGGGTTAGGGTACGGCTTAGGGTATGGGATAGGGTACGGGTGAGGGTACGGCGTAGGGTAGGGGTTAGGGTTAGGGTTAGGGTTAGGGTTAGGGTATGGCTTAGGGTACGGGTGAGGGTACGGGTGAGGGTACTGCATAGGGTATTGGTTAGGGTTAGGGTACGGCTTAGGATACGTGTTAGGGTACGGGTTAGGGTACGGCGTAGAGTGTGGGTTAAGGTTAGGGTTAGTGTTAGGGTTAGGGTTACGGTACGTCTTAGGGTATGTGTTAGGGTAGGGGTGAGGGTACGGCGTAGGTTATGGGTTAGGGTTAGGGTTAGGGTTAGGGTTAGGGTACGGCTTAGGATACGGGTTAGGGTACGGGTGAGGGTACGGCGTAGGTTATGGGTTAGGGTTAGGGTTAGTGTTAGGGTTATGGTACGGCTTAGGTTATGGGATAGGGTACAGGTGAGGGTATGGCATAGGGTAGGGGTTAGGGTTAGGGTTAGGGTTAGGGTTAGGGTTAGGGTACGGCTTAGGGTACGGGTGAGGCTATGGGTGAGGATACTGCGTAGGGTATTGGTTAGGGTTAGGGTAAAGCTTAGGATACGGGTTAGGGTACGTGTTAGGGTATGGCGTACGGTATGGGTTAGGGTTAGGGTTAGGGTTAGGGTTAGGGTTAGGGTTAGGGTACGGCTTAGGGTACGGGTTAGGGTACGGGTGAGGTTACGGCGTAGGGTAAGGTTTAGGGTTAGGGTTAGGGTTAGGGTTAGTTTTAGGGTTAGGGATTGGTTTAGGGTACGGGTTAGGATTAGCGTACGTGTTAGGGTTAGCTTTTCGGTTAGGGTTAGGGTACGCGTTAGGGTTAGGGTATGGGTTAGAGTTAGGGTACACGTTAGGATTAGGGTATTTATTAAACCTATCCCACTCTCTAGATACCACTTAGCACGTAAAGGAATATTATTAGGGATCCAGCCATGGAGAAGATTTTAGTCACTAGGATAAGATAAAGAATAAACACATTATAAAAAAATCACATTAGGATTTTCTTTTTAACCTGTTCCTTAAAACACTAGTGCTTAGGAAATCTAATAGAGGCAAAAGCAATCAAGGGTAGTTTAGGGTTAGGGTTAGGGTTAGGGTTAGTGTTAGGGTTAGGGTACGGCTTAGGGTATGGGATAGGGTACGGGTGAGGGTACGGCGTAGGGTAGGTGTTAGGGTTAGGCTTAGGGTTATGGTTAGGGTATGGCTTAGGGTACGGGTGAGGGTACGGGTGAGGGTACTGCGTAGGGTATTGCTTAGGGTTAGGGTACGGCTTAGGATACGTGTTAGGGTACGGATTAGGGTACGGCGTAGAGTGTGGGTTAGGGTTAGGGTTAGTGTTAGGGTTAGGGTTACGGTACTTCTTAGGGTACGTGTTAGGGTACGGGTGAGGGTACGGCGTAGGTTATGGGTTAGGGTTAGGGTTAGGGTTAGGGTTAGGGTACGGCTTAGGATACGGGTTAGGGTACGGGTGAGGGTACGGCGTTGGTTATGGGTTAGGGTTAGGGTTAGTGTTAGGGTTATGGTACGGCTTAGGTTATGGGATAGGGTACAGGTGAGGGTATGGCATAGGGTAGGGGTTAGGGTTAGGGTTAGGGTTAGGGTTAGGGTTAGGGTACGGCTTAGGGTACGGGTGAGGCTATGGGTGAGGATACTGCGTAGGGTATTGGTTAGGGTTAGGGTACGGCTTAGGATACGGGTTAGGGTACGTGTTAGGGTATGGCGTACGATGTGGGTTAGGGTTAGGGTTAGGGTTAGGGTTAGGGTTAGGGTACGGCTTAGGGTACGGGTTAGGGTACGGGTGAGGGTACGGCGTAGCATATGTTTTAGGGTTAGGGTTAGGGTACGGCTTAGGGTACGGGTTAGGGTACGGGTGACGGTACGGTGTAGGTTATGGGTTAGGGTTAGGGTTAGGGTTAGGGTTAGTTTTAGGGTTAGGGATTGGTTTAGGGTACGGGTTAGGATTAGCATACGTGTTCGGGTTAGGGTTTTGGTTAGGGTTAGGGTACGCGTTAGGGTTAGGGTATGGGTTAGGTTTAGGGTACACTTTAGGATTAGGGTATTTATTAAACCTATCCCACTCTCTAGATACCACTTAGCACGTAAAGGAATATTATTTGGGGTTCAGCCATGGAGAAGATTTTAGTCACTAGGATAAGATAAAGAATAAACACATTATAAAAAAATCACATAAGGTTTTCTTTTTAACCTGTTCCTTAAAACACTAGTGTTTAGGAAATCTAATGGAGGCAAAAGCAGTAAAGGGTAGTTTAGGGTTAGGGTTAGGGTTAGGGTTAGGGGAGGGCTTAGGATACCGGTGAGGGTACTGGTGAGGGTACTGCGTAGGTTATTGGTTAGGGTTAGGGTACGGCTTAGGATACGGGTTAGGATATGGGTTAGGTTACGGCGTTGGGTATGGGTGAGGGTTAGGGTTAGGGTTAGGGTAAGGCTTTGGGTACGGGTTAGGGTACGGGTGAGGGTACGGCGTAGGGTAGAGGTTAGGGTTAGGTTTAGGGTTAGGGTACGGCTTAGGATACGGGTTAGGGTATGGGTGAGGGTACTGCGTAGCGTATGGTTTAGGGTTAGGGTTAGGGTTAGGGTTAGTTTTAGGGTTAGGGATTGGTTTAGGGTACGGGTGAGGATTAGCGTACGTGTTAGGGTTAGGGTTTGGGTTAGGGTTAGGGTACGCATTAGGGTTAGGGTTAGGGTACACGTTAGGATTAGGGTATTTATTAAACCTATCCCACTCTCTAGATACCACTTAGCACGTAAAGGAATATTATTTAGGGTCCAGCCATGGAGAAGATTTTCGTTACTAGGATAAAAGAAAGAATAAACACATTATAAAAAAATCACATTAGGATTTTCTTTTTAACCTGTTCCTTAAAACACTAGTGCTTAGGAAATCTAATGGAGGCAAAAGCAGTCAAGGGTAGTTTAGGGTTAGGGTTAGGGTTAGGGTTAGTGTTAGGGTTAGGGTGCGGCTTAGGGTATGGGATAGGGTATGGGTGAGGGTACGGCATAGGGTAGGGTTTAGGGTTAGGGTTAGTGTTAGGGTTAGGGTTAGGGTATGGCTTAGGGTACGGGTGAGGGTACTGTGTAGGTCATTGGTTAGGGTTAGGTTAAGGCTTAGGATACAGGTTATTGTATGGGTTAGGGTACGGCGCAGGGTATGGGTAAGGGTTAGGGTTAGGGTTAGGGTTAGAGTTAGGGTACGGCTTAGGGTACGGGTTAGGGTACGGGTGAGGGTACGGCGTAGTGTATAGGTTAGGGTTAGGGTTAGGGTACGGCTTTGGGTACGGGTTTGGTTACGGGTGAGGGTACGGCGTAGGGTATGGGTTAGGGTTAGGGTTAGGGTTAGTGTTAGTGTTAGGGTTAGGGTACGGCTTAGCGTATGGGATAGGGTACGGGTGAGGGTACGGCGTAGGGTAGGGGTTAGGGTTAGAGTTAGGGTTAGGGTTGGGGTTAGGGTACGGCTTAGGGTACGGGTGAGGGTACGGGTGAGGGTACTGCGTAGGGTATTGGTTAGGGTTAGGATACGGCTTAGGATACGGGTTAGGGTACGGGTTAGGGTATGGCGTAGGGTATGGGTTAGGGTTAGGGTTAGGGTTAGGGTTAGGGTTAGGGTACGGCTTAGGATACGGGTTAGGGTACGGGTGAGGGTACGGCGTAGCGTATGGGTTAGGGTTAGGGTTAGGGTACGTCTTAGGGTACGGGTTAGGGTACGGGTGAGGGTACGGCGTAGGGTAAGGTTTAGGGTTAGGGTTAGGGTTAGGGTTAGTTTTAGGGTTAGGATTGGTTTAGGGTACGGGTTAGGATTAGCGTACGTGTTAGGGTTAGGTTTTCGGTTAGGGTTAGGTTATGCGTTAGGGTTAGGGTATGGGTTAGGGTTAGGGTACACGTTAGGATTAGGGTATTTATTAAACCTATCCCACTCTCTAGATACCACTTAGCACGTAAAGGAATATTATTAGGGATCCAGCCATGGAGAAGATTTTAGTCACTAGGATAAGATAAAGAATAAACACATTATAAAAAAATCACATTAGGATTTTCTTTTTAACCTGTTCCTTAAAACACTAGTGTTTAGGAAATCTAATACAGGCAAAAGCAATCAAGGGTAGTTTAGGGTTAGGGTTAGGGTTAGGGTTAGTGTTAGGGTTAGGGTACGGCTTAGGGTATGGGATAGGGTACGGGTGAGGGTACGGCGTAGGGTAGGGGTTAGGGTTAGGGTTAGGGTTAGGGTTAGGGTATGGCTTAGGGTACGGGTGAGGGTACCGGTGAGGGTACTGCATAGGGTATTGGTTAGGGTTAGGGTACGGCTTAGGATACGTGTTAGGGTACGGGTTAGGGTACGGCGTAGAGTGTGGGTTAAGGTTAGGGTTAGTGTTAGGGTTAGGGTTACGGTACGTCTTAGGGTATGTGTTAGGGTAGGGGTGAGGGTACGGCGTAGGTTATGGGTTAGGGTTAGGGTTAGGGTTAGGGTTAGGGTACGGCTTAGGATACGGGTTAGGGTACGGGTGAGGGTACGGCGTAGGTTATGGGTTAGGGTTAGGGTTAGTGTTAGGGTTATGGTACGGCTTAGGTTATGGGATAGGGTACAGGTGAGGGTATGGCATAGGGTAGGGGTTAGGGTTAGGGTTAGGGTTAGGGTTAGGGTTAGGGTACGGCTTAGGGTACGGGTGAGGCTATGGGTGAGGATACTGCGTAGGGTATTGGTTAGGGTTAGGGTAAAGCTTAGGATACGGGTTAGGGTACGTGTTAGGGTATGGCGTACGGTATGGGTTAGGGTTAGGGTTAGGGTTAGGGTTAGGGTTAGGGTTAGGGTACGGCTTAGGGTACGGGTTAGGGTACGGGTGAGGTTACGGCGTAGGGTAAGGTTTAGGGTTAGGGTTAGGGTTAGGGTTAGTTTTAGGGTTAGGGATTGGTTTAGGGTACGGGTTAGGATTAGCGTACGTGTTAGGGTTAGCTTTTCGGTTAGGGTTAGGGTACGCGTTAGGGTTAGGGTATGGGTTAGAGTTAGGGTACACGTTAGGATTAGGGTATTTATTAAACCTATCCCACTCTCTAGATACCACTTAGCACGTAAAGGAATATTATTAGGGATCCAGCCATGGAGAAGATTTTAGTCACTAGGATAAGATAAAGAATAAACACATTATAAAAAAATCACATTAGGATTTTCTTTTTAACCTGTTCCTTAAAACACTAGTGCTTAGGAAATCTAATAGAGGCAAAAGCAATCAAGGGTAGTTTAGGGTTAGGGTTAGGGTTAGGGTTAGTGTTAGGGTTAGGGTACGGCTTAGGGTATGGGATAGGGTACGGGTGAGGGTACGGCGTAGGGTAGGTGTTAGGGTTAGGCTTAGGGTTATGGTTAGGGTATGGCTTAGGGTACGGGTGAGGGTACGGGTGAGGGTACTGCGTAGGGTATTGCTTAGGGTTAGGGTACGGCTTAGGATACGTGTTAGGGTACGGATTAGGGTACGGCGTAGAGTGTGGGTTAGGGTTAGGGTTAGTGTTAGGGTTAGGGTTACGGTACTTCTTAGGGTACGTGTTAGGGTACGGGTGAGGGTACGGCGTAGGTTATGGGTTAGGGTTAGGGTTAGGGTTAGGGTTAGGGTACGGCTTAGGATACGGGTTAGGGTACGGGTGAGGGTACGGCGTTGGTTATGGGTTAGGGTTAGGGTTAGTGTTAGGGTTATGGTACGGCTTAGGTTATGGGATAGGGTACAGGTGAGGGTATGGCATAGGGTAGGGGTTAGGGTTAGGGTTAGGGTTAGGGTTAGGGTTAGGGTACGGCTTAGGGTACGGGTGAGGCTATGGGTGAGGATACTGCGTAGGGTATTGGTTAGGGTTAGGGTACGGCTTAGGATACGGGTTAGGGTACGTGTTAGGGTATGGCGTACGATGTGGGTTAGGGTTAGGGTTAGGGTTAGGGTTAGGGTTAGGGTACGGCTTAGGGTACGGGTTAGGGTACGGGTGAGGGTACGGCGTAGCATATGTTTTAGGGTTAGGGTTAGGGTACGGCTTAGGGTACGGGTTAGGGTACGGGTGACGGTACGGTGTAGGTTATGGGTTAGGGTTAGGGTTAGGGTTAGGGTTAGTTTTAGGGTTAGGGATTGGTTTAGGGTACGGGTTAGGATTAGCATACGTGTTCGGGTTAGGGTTTTGGTTAGGGTTAGGGTACGCGTTAGGGTTAGGGTATGGGTTAGGTTTAGGGTACACTTTAGGATTAGGGTATTTATTAAACCTATCCCACTCTCTAGATACCACTTAGCACGTAAAGGAATATTATTTGGGGTTCAGCCATGGAGAAGATTTTAGTCACTAGGATAAGATAAAGAATAAACACATTATAAAAAAATCACATAAGGTTTTCTTTTTAACCTGTTCCTTAAAACACTAGTGTTTAGGAAATCTAATGGAGGCAAAAGCAGTAAAGGGTAGTTTAGGGTTAGGGTTAGGGTTAGGGTTAGGGGAGGGCTTAGGATACCGGTGAGGGTACTGGTGAGGGTACTGCGTAGGTTATTGGTTAGGGTTAGGGTACGGCTTAGGATACGGGTTAGGATATGGGTTAGGTTACGGCGTTGGGTATGGGTGAGGGTTAGGGTTAGGGTTAGGGTAAGGCTTTGGGTACGGGTTAGGGTACGGGTGAGGGTACGGCGTAGGGTAGAGGTTAGGGTTAGGTTTAGGGTTAGGGTACGGCTTAGGATACGGGTTAGGGTATGGGTGAGGGTACTGCGTAGCGTATGGTTTAGGGTTAGGGTTAGGGTTAGGGTTAGTTTTAGGGTTAGGGATTGGTTTAGGGTACGGGTGAGGATTAGCGTACGTGTTAGGGTTAGGGTTTGGGTTAGGGTTAGGGTACGCATTAGGGTTAGGGTTAGGGTACACGTTAGGATTAGGGTATTTATTAAACCTATCCCACTCTCTAGATACCACTTAGCACGTAAAGGAATATTATTTAGGGTCCAGCCATGGAGAAGATTTTCGTTACTAGGATAAAAGAAAGAATAAACACATTATAAAAAAATCACATTAGGATTTTCTTTTTAACCTGTTCCTTAAAACACTAGTGCTTAGGAAATCTAATGGAGGCAAAAGCAGTCAAGGGTAGTTTAGGGTTAGGGTTAGGGTTAGGGTTAGTGTTAGGGTTAGGGTACGGCTTAGGGTATGGAGGGATAGGGTATGGGTGAGGGTACGGCATAGGGTAGGGTTTAGGGTTAGGGTTAGTGTTAGGGTTAGGGTTAGGGTAAGGCTTAGGGTACGGGTGAGGGTACTGTGTAGGTCATTGGTTAGGGTTAGGTTAAGGCTTAGGATACAGGTTATTGTATGGGTTAGGGTACGGCGCAGGGTATGGGTAAGGGTTAGGGTTAGGGTTAGGGTTAGAGTTAGGGTACGGCTTAGGGTACGGGTTAGGGTACGGGTGAGGGTACGGCGTAGTGTATAGGTTAGGGTTAGGGTTAGGGTACGGCTTTGGGTACGGGTTTGGTTACGGGTGAGGGTACGGCGTAGGGTATGGGTTAGGGTTAGGGTTAGGGTTAGTGTTAGTGTTAGGGTTAGGGTACGGCTTAGCGTATGGGATAGGGTACGGGTGAGGGTACGGCGTAGGGTAGGGGTTAGGGTTAGAGTTAGGGTTAGGGTTGGGGTTAGGGTACGGCTTAGGGTACGGGTGAGGGTACGGGTGAGGGTACTGCGTAGGGTATTGGTTAGGGTTAGGATACGGCTTAGGATACGGGTTAGGGTACGGGTTAGGGTATGGCGTAGGGTATGGGTTAGGGTTAGGGTTAGGGTTAGGGTTAGGGGGTTAGGGTACGGCTTAGGATACGGGTTAGGGTACGGGTGAGGGTACGGCGTAGCGTATGGGTTAGGGTTAGGGTTAGGGTACGTCTTAGGGTACGGGTTAGGGTACGGGTGAGGGTACGGCGTAGGGTAAGGTTTAGGGTTAGGGTTAGGGTTAGGGTTAGTTTTAGGGTTAGGGATTGGTTTAGGGTACGGGTTAGGATTAGCGTACGTGTTAGGGTTAGGTTTTCGGTTAGGGTTAGGTTATGCGTTAGGGTTAGGGTATGGGTTAGGGTTAGGGTACACGTTAGGATTAGGGTATTTATTAAACCTATCCCACTCTCTAGATACCACTTAGCACGTAAAGGAATATTATTAGGGATCCAGCCATGGAGAAGATTTTAGTCACTAGGATAAGATAAAGAATAAACACATTATAAAAAAATCACATTAGGATTTTCTTTTAACCTGTTCCTTAAAACACTAGTGTTTAGGAAATCTAATACAGGCAAAAGCAATCAAGGGTAGTTTAGGGTTAGGGTTAGGGTTAGGGTTAGTGTTAGGGTTAGGGTACGGCTTAGGGTATGGGATAGGGTACGGGTGAGGGTACGGCGTAGGGTAGGGGTTAGGGTTAGGGTTAGGGTTAGGGTTAGGGTATGGCTTAGGGTACGGGTGAGGGTACGGGTGAGGGTACTGCATAGGGTATTGGTTAGGGTTAGGGTACGGCTTAGGATACGTGTTAGGGTACGGGTTAGGGTACGGCGTAGAGTGTGGGTTAAGGTTAGGGTTAGTGTTAGGGTTAGGGTTACGGTACGTCTTAGGGTATGTGTTAGGGTAGGGGTGAGGGTACGGCGTAGGTTATGGGTTAGGGTTAGGGTTAGGGTTAGGGTTAGGGTACGGCTTAGGATACGGGTTAGGGTACGGGTGAGGGTACGGCGTAGGTTATGGGTTAGGGTTAGGGTTAGTGTTAGGGTTATGGTAACGGCTTAGGTTATGGGATAGGGTACAGGTGAGGGTATGGCATAGGGTAGGGGTTAGGGTTAGGGTTAGGGTTAGGGTTAGGGTTAGGGTACGGCTTAGGGTACGGGTGAGGCTATGGGTGAGGATACTGCGTAGGGTATTGGTTAGGGTTAGGGTAAAGCTTAGGATACGGGTTAGGGTACGTGTTAGGGTATGGCGTACGGTATGGGTTAGGGTTAGGGTTAGGGTTAGGGTTAGGGTTAGGGTTAGGGTACGGCTTAGGGTACGGGTTAGGGTACGGGTGAGGTTACGGCGTAGGGTAAGGTTTAGGGTTAGGGTTAGGGTTAGGTTAGTTTAGGGTTAGGGATTGGTTTAGGGTACGGGTTAGGATTAGCGTACGTGTTAGGGTTAGGTTTTCGGTTAGGGTTAGGGTACGCGTTAGGGTTAGGGTATGGGTTAGAGTTAGGGTACACGTTAGGATTAGGGTATTTATTAAACCTATCCCACTCTCTAGATACCACTTAGCACGTAAAGGAATATTATTAGGGATCCAGCCATGGAGAAGATTTTAGTCACTAGGATAAGATAAAGAATAAACACATTATAAAAAAATCACATTAGGATTTTCTTTTTAACCTGTTCCTTAAAACACTAGTGCTTAGGAAATCTAATAGAGGCAAAAGCAATCAAGGGTAGTTTAGGGTTAGGGTTAGGGTTAGGGTTAGTGTTAGGGTTAGGGTACGGCTTAGGGTATGGGATAGGGTACGGGTGAGGGTACGGCGTAGGGTAGGTGTTAGGGTTAGGCTTAGGGTTATGGTTAGGGTATGGCTTAGGGTACGGGTGAGGGTACGGGTGAGGGTACTGCGTAGGGTATTGCTTAGGGTTAGGGTACGGCTTAGGATACGTGTTAGGGTACGGATTAGGGTACGGCGTAGAGTGTGGGTTAGGGTTAGGGTTAGTGTTAGGGTTAGGGTTACGGTACTTCTTAGGGTACGTGTTAGGGTACGGGTGAGGGTACGGCGTAGGTTATGGGTTAGGGTTAGGGTTAGGGTTAGGGTTAGGGTACGGCTTAGGATACGGGTTAGGGTACGGGTGAGGGTACGGCGTTGGTTATGGGTTAGGGTTAGGGTTAGTGTTAGGGTTATGGTACGGCTTAGGTTATGGGATAGGGTACAGGTGAGGGTATGGCATAGGGTAGGGGTTAGGGTTAGGGTTAGGGTTAGGGTTAGGGTTAGGGTACGGCTTAGGGTACGGGTGAGGCTATGGGTGAGGATACTGCGTAGGGTATTGGTTAGGGTTAGGGTACGGCTTAGGATACGGGTTAGGGTACGTGTTAGGGTATGGCGTACGATGTGGGTTAGGGTTAGGGTTAGGGTTAGGGTTAGGGTTAGGGTACGGCTTAGGGTACGGGTTAGGGTACGGGTGAGGGTACGGCGTAGCATATGTTTTAGGGTTAGGGTTAGGGTACGGCTTAGGGTACGGGTTAGGGTACGGGTGACGGTACGGTGTAGGTTATGGGTTAGGGTTAGGGTTAGGGTTAGGGTTAGTTTTAGGGTTAGGGATTGGTTTAGGGTACGGGTTAGGATTAGCATACGTGTTCGGGTTAGGGTTTTGGTTAGGGTTAGGGTACGCGTTAGGGTTAGGGTATGGGTTAGGTTTAGGGTACACTTTAGGATTAGGGTATTTATTAAACCTATCCCACTCTCTAGATACCACTTAGCACGTAAAGGAATATTATTTGGGGTTCAGCCATGGAGAAGATTTTAGTCACTAGGATAAGATAAAGAATAAACACATTATAAAAAAATCACATAAGGTTTTCTTTTTAACCTGTTCCTTAAAACACTAGTGTTTAGGAAATCTAATGGAGGCAAAAGCAGTAAAGGGTAGTTTAGGGTTAGGGTTAGGGTTAGGGTTAGGGGAGGGCTTAGGATACCGGTGAGGGTACTGGTGAGGGTACTGCGTAGGTTATTGGTTAGGGTTAGGGTACGGCTTAGGATACGGGTTAGGATATGGGTTAGGTTACGGCGTTGGGTATGGGTGAGGGTTAGGGTTAGGGTTAGGGTAAGGCTTTGGGTACGGGTTAGGGTACGGGTGAGGGTACGGCGTAGGGTAGAGGTTAGGGTTAGGTTTAGGGTTAGGGTACGGCTTAGGATACGGGTTAGGGTATGGGTGCGGGTACTGCGTAGCGTATGGGTTAGGGTTAGGGTTAGGGTTAGGGTTAGTTTTAGGGTTAGGGATTGGTTTAGGGTACGGGTGAGGATTAGCGTACGTGTTAGGGTTAGGGTTTGGGTTAGGGTTAGGGTACGCATTAGGGTTAGGGTTAGGGTACACGTTAGGATTAGGGTATTTATTAAACCTATCCCACTCTCTAGATACCACTTAGCACGTAAAGGAATATTATTTAGGGTCCAGCCATGGAGAAGATTTTCGTTACTAGGATAAAAGAAAGAATAAACACATTATAAAAAAATCACATTAGGATTTTCTTTTTAACCTGTTCCTTAAAACACTAGTGCTTAGGAAATCTAATGGAGGCAAAAGCAGTCAAGGGTAGTTTAGGGTTAGGGTTAGGGTTAGGGTTAGTGTTAGGGTTAGGGTACGGCT